>NW_027192394.1:185169-456171 GCF_041956645.1 Rasamsonia byssochlamydoides | reverse complement strand
CCTTGTCTGCCTTGCGGGGTCATGTCTCATCATGCATTGCTGTGTTGGACAGCCTCCTGTTTTGTTGGTTCGTAACAGACATATAGAGTATATAATAGTAGTTTATAGTCTTATTAACCCTCCAATTAATAAAATATAAAATTATAATTAAATACAATTAAGAGAAGACTAGATATAAGTATAAGAGTATATATCCTTTTATAACTTCTAAATCATTAATATCCTCTTTATTTCTATTATTATCCTTCTTAGATGATCCCTTAGTTAATTTTATCTTTTCCTTTATCTATATTATTATCCTTTATAATTAATATCTTAGTTAATATTATAGATAAAATTACATAATTTCTATAGCCTTACTTTCTGCCTTTTTATATAATTAATATCTCATTCGTTATTTCTATTAATATAAGTTATATTTCTTAATATATTATTTAACCATTTATTATATGTTTAGAAAATAATGGTTCTTTAAGATTTATTATTTTCTTCAATCTAATATGTTTATATATTAATAGATTATAGTATATTTAAATTACTTATAACTTTTATAATATATAAGATTATAATCTTATTATTATCCTTAATTGGGTTTTTATTATCTATAAAGTTTTTGAATATTAAATTATTATATTTTATATTATTTCTTAAATAAGTTTATTTATAAATAATATTTCCTCAATCTTAATTATAGCTATAAGAGTAATAACCTAATAATATAAATATTAGTCTTATTTAATAATTATTATAAAAGTATTCTAATTTCTAAACTCGTTTTTTATGGTTTACTTATCTATTAAGTATATTAATTTATTTTTTTTATAATATTTAATAATAAAATTATAATTTATAAATATTTCTAATTATCTTATTTTCTTATTAATACTTTAGTTTTATTAAAATAAGTAAGATTTTTATAATCTATAATTATTCTAATTATATATTTTACTCTTTTTATGTACTCTTTAATATTAAAAGACCAATACTATAGCTAATAATTCTTATAAATCTTAATTAAGTTCTATTAATCGTCTTTTATAAATAGAATATAGTAAATTATTGTTTTTTATTTAATCTAAGTTATATTATTCTTATTCTTATCGTAAAATCTAATATTAGTCGCCTTTCCTTTATTTAATCTAAGTTATATTATTCTTATTCTTATCGTAAAATCTAATATTAGTTTTAATTATTATTAGTAAATGTAGATTGTATTATATTAGAATTAATGTTATAGTAATTTATCTTTTATGATTTTAATATATCTATTAATGTATTATTAATAGTAATTAATTGATCGAGTAAATAATTATAATTCCTTAAGGTTCTTTAATATTAGCTATTCCTTAATTACTTAAACCTTATTTTTATTAGTTTAAATTCCCTCTATTATAATCTAATATCCTAATTAGTTTCTTAAATATAGTTTATATTTTTTGTTTAAATTGTAGTTTTATAGTTTATAGCTTCCCTAATACTAATTATATATAGTAAATATATTCTTCTAGTATTTTTAAGAATATTAGGATATTATCTAAGTAAGCTATAATAAAGTTAAATAGGTATTTAGATAATACTAAATATATTATTAAAATTTTACCAGTATATTAGTTAACCTAGAAGGCATAGCTAAGTTTTTAAAATATCTAAATTTTATTAAAAAATTATTTTTTATTCTTTGCCTTTAAAGTTGATTATATATTTATAATATTAAATTTTATAAACTATTTAGTTCCTTATATTTTATCTTAATTTCTATAATTAATAATAGTAAATATTAATCCTCGATTATAATTATATTTAATAAATTATATAAAGTTATAAATTTATATCTTATTATAAATAAGATAAGGTATCTTATTAATAATATTAAATATTAAATATATCCTTTTTTAAGTTTTTATTAATATATTCCTTAAATACTTATATATCTCTTTCTCTAATAATTAATAGATCTATTTATAAACTAGTTCCTTCCCTTCTATAAAGGGTATCTTATAATTATATAGTCTATATTTAAAGAGTTACTAATTAATATTAAAATTAAATAATTCCTTAAAACTCTACATTCTTCTAATATTTATAATTTATTATTCTATATTATTTATAATATTATTTACTAATACTCTCTATTTTATTAGTTTATTATTTATCTTATTTAGCTTACTAATTATACTACCTTTCTTATATGTATTATTTTATATAACTCTATGTTTAACTATATTTATTAACTCTTATTAATCCATGTAATTAGTACTTAGAGATACATAGTTTAATTCTAATATATTCCTATCTTACTCTAGAGTTCTAAGAGGTATCTAAACTTTAAAACTAAAGAGATTATTAGGTAGAGGTATTAAGGGTATTAAATGAGTAACTATATTAGATAATAGAGTTAATAAGAGATATTTAGTATCTTTTATATTAGATCTAAATAGTTCCTACCCCTTTATTAGCATTAAGGTAGGTATAGATAGAAAGAAAATAATAGGGATTTAAGAAGCAAGGTAAGATAGTGGGCCTGAGTAGGTTGTTCATGAAAGTGATAATGAGTCTGAGTGTTGTTGGGAGACATTTTGGATGGGTGAGTAATAAGTATTTATGTCATGGATCTCTGTTGAGCTTGCTTCTGATTGGTCTGGACAAGCAGAAGTACTCTGTATAGAGAAAAAATTTTTTTACAATGCCAGTCTGATCTGCAAATTCGATGCCATGGTGTCTCTTCTGTCAGATACAGAGTGATTTGCAGTATAATTTGTTTTGACCTATATATGATCAGTGAGGCTTTTGACCTGTTCCATAATTATTTGATCATGTCAGCATTAGTGGTAAGTAACTTAACTATAGTTTAGAGCCACTCCAGGCTTATAACCCAGTGAAAAACACTATAGGTTATGAAGATATAGTAGTATTAGTAAGGAGTTGGTTAATTGAGAAACGAACTATCTAAGTAGGAGGTATTGATGGTTTATGTACATGATTATTAGCATTCCTCAGTTACATTTTTCTGCTCTATTCCTGCCTGAGGCATCAACCCAATGTGCTTAGTCAGCAGCTTGATGACTTGGCTGACTCCATCCACTTCACCATAGAACCTCTATGAAGAAGCCCCTGCAAAGTCTATTAAGCCCCTATAAAGGAATGACCATGAAGCCTAAGCCATTATAAAGCCTATTAAACCCCTAGTAAGCCCCTAGAAAGGAGCCCCTATAAAGCCTGTAGAGCCCCCATAGAGTGACAACTGGCCATAGTGAAGCCTAGCTATCTGTGTTAACAAAAAGGTATTTAGAGCAGCACATGCATGTGCACTGCTGCAAGACCTTGTATCTTGTATATGGCTTGTAATAGTGAATCACTGCTAACTGTTACACTCTTTGGGTCTCAACCCTCACATTCTGCCAACTCCTACTGCCTTATCCAGCCATGCTACAACACTGCTATATAATCTGCTCTAGCTTATAAGCCTTATAGGCCACATATATAGTTAGAACTAAGCCCCTAATGGAGCCTCATTCTAGTTGGGTCTATTATCCCTAGCAGTAACAGATGAAACAGAGCATATAGGGGTAATACCATTTTACCATATTATGACCCCTACTTTTTAATACCTCCCACCAGCTGATTTAAATTAGTTAGGATCCTTTCTAGGACTGGGAACCCTAGATTATTTGCCTATCTTTCTATATATAATTTAGTAAGGCTATTTATATGGCTTTTCGCAAATCATTAGTCAGCTGCCCCTGGTATGGCCCTTTAGGAGCTAACATTAGAGTAAGGAATGCAACAACAACAACAACAATAATAATAATAATAACTAGGGTTAGCTCCTACAGCCTATATATCTAAGTTAGCCTACCCTATTAGATATATATATAAGCCTAGAGCCTACCTCTAGCTCCTAATTCCTTCTAATCTCGAAGCATTCTCTGGATAGGTTCAATATAGTAATTAATATGGCTTCATTTCTCCTCTTTCCAGTAAATAATTAATTTACCCACTGGGCTTGGTCATCGCGCCAAGAAATAATAGTATTAGAATTTAATAAAATAACTATTATAACTAGTCTTCAGTATATGGTGAGGCCTATGGTAAGGCCTGTAGGGTTCTATCCCCTTGGCTGGTGAGAAGGGTGGTCAAATTAGTGCATTTTATTCAGGATCTATTGGTGAATATACATAATTACATACACTGCTTTTTAGTGTATGTGGCAGGTATGTTTTGATTCTGCCTGATATTACAAAGCTTATAAGGGCGGTGAGTACATCACCCAATCAAATTCCATAATCAATGCCAAGGCGCTAATTTGACCACCTTTCTCACCAGCCAAGGGGATAAGGCTCATAGTAAGGCTCATAGTAAGGCTCATAGTAAGGCTTGTAGGTAGGCTCATAGGTATGCTCATAGGTAGGCTCCAACGGTTGCAGAGATGCGACAGGCCAGAAGAAGACATCTGTTTTCTTGATATCGAGTTCTGCATCATTGGACCCCCCTAAGGGGTCAAAAGAATAACCCCCAGGGGTGTAGTAAACTCCACCCTTTTTGAGAAATTACCAAATACTATACCAAACTAACACAGTAATTATTGCTTACCTAATATAGTATTCTTAATGAGGACTTGCTCCAAGCGGGCATGCCGAACCCCTCTATTCAACTAGACATGATACTAGAATAGTATAGCTTAAGGGAAAATACTATGTAATTATTTAATATAAGTGTTATAAAGAAGATGGACTAAATAAGAATAAAACTAGAACTATAAAGTTAGTTTAACAGACTAAAAGATCATGTGGGGTAAGGCCACAATAAACGGCGTATGCCAAGCAGGAATGTGACAGTATCCAAGTTCTAACAATAGACATTTTAGGAATAGGATGGTATGGCACTCAGTGAGATAGTGCCTGCAAAATGCTAGCCGTATCCTTGACAGAGCTAACAGCTTTATGCAAGAATTTTTATATATGCCTGTCCAGATTGAACTTTACAGGGTTGAGTTACCGAGTCTTCCTTGGACCCAAACTAGGCGGCAAATGTTTAAATTGAAACCCCTAGTCAAGCAGTACGAATGAACTCTAGTGTAAAATCAAGACATATGGAATTCAATCTTCAAATGTGCCTTTTCTACTGAGGACACTAGTCCGCAAGTCTCTCCGAAATACCCATACATACATGCTTTCTGGTATGTCTTGTAGCACGGAGGAACAGCATTGACGCGGGGTGATAGGCTGCTGTGAGGAAAATGAACCACATTATCTGGCATTAGACACTCTCCAGAACCTGCTCCTTGAACTCCCGCTCGACCTTATGACCCTTGTCGTCCGTTGTCGATTCTCCATGCAAATTCAGCAGCGCACCCAGGTCGAATTTAGGGGCCTTGAGAAGCTTGACCTTGCGAATGTGAACCTATCAACAGCGCAGGTTAACTAAACGTCCCAACCTCAAGAGTCCTGATAGTGGAGTTTTACGCACATTCTGGAGGGGATAAATGCCCTGGGTAGACTTTTCAATTTCGCGACCAATGACTTCTGGAATGAGTTTGGTCGTAAGCTGAGAAAGGCTGCAGCTAGACGCTTCACGCTGGATGATCTCGGTCATTTTCTTCCGAATAGCACGAATCTGGGACGACCTAGCGTAGGTTGTCTTCTTGATCTGATTCGGGCGCCTCTTCGTGAAGGCAATGGCGAAGAGACGAAGGAGGTAGTCATCAGTAGTCTTCACAGTCACGTTTGCCTCAATCAGAGTCTGCCATTTGCGAACCAGAGATCGCAACTTGTCTGACGTGAAGTCCAAGCCGTGGAAGTTGGTGAGACAATTCTTGCCTTGGACCTCATCCACGCGGAGCTTGATTTTGCGGAAGGCATGATCCTCGTCATTCTGCAGATCAGCGAGCGAGACCTCAAAGATTCGTCCCTTCAGTGAATCATTGGCGTTCTTCAGACCAGTAGTCCGATTGACGAGCGTCTTTCCCACACTTTATTGATGATTTGTCAGTAAATCTCGAAGGTTAACTCAACAAGGAGGTTCATACTCTCGAATCTGGAAGGTTGAGGGGGCCTGCATAGTCGTTAGAATAGTCCCGAGAGAGAGCCGGGAAGCAGCAAACCTTGACAGAGTATTCATCCTTCCTAGAGAAAGGATCAACAGTCCTCTTCTTCAAGCCCTTCTTACCCTTCGACAAGCGCTTGTTCCTGAGAAAAAAGACAGGGTTAATAATTTCTGTTTCATGCTGCAAGGTAGCATTGTGTGCGGAGATCCGATCGAGAAAAATGTATGCGGAGCGCCTTACTTTCCAACAGCCATGATTGCGACTCGAGTCTATCTCGCTATAGCAGAAGACAGACTATTTTATCGCAGACTTGCCGTGAGTTCGAGTCGAGACGGTTGAAGGTGCCGATCGGTGGTGCGAAACACGGGATTCAAAAAATCGCACACAGATGTCAGCTAAGCGAGGTCTCCGCCCTAACACAACCCTTACATAATCGTACTGGCTTATGTCATGTGGCTAGACCCACATGATTTTATGAGTGGGCTAAGATCGACTGTGGATCTCCCAGCTGACAAAGTGGCTGCACTTGCAGATGCAGACTTGAATGTTTGAACTGCCAGCCAGTCTACCGTACTACTACTATCGCAATTGTATTACGCAGTTTTCTGCACCTTATAAGAGGACTTGGACAGTGGAAGCATTTATCGACTAACTAGGTATGCGATTTTCGCTTAGTCTGGAAGGGATACTCCCATTCTCATGATCATCATGAATAAATCTCTAAACCCTAGTTGTACCATGTACAAGTCGGCCTACGCCCTTCATGTCCCTCTCTTATGCGAAACGCAGTGTGAAGTTAGCTTATTTTTCAAATTCTGCATCTAGTCGTTCTCTTCTATTGCATGCGTTTTGGATGCATTTATGTTGGTTTAACATAATACGTGGCAATTCTGGCCATACATTGCCTCTTAGCGCCATTGGAATACTTTTATGGTGATTGCCTTGTCTAACAACAAGTTTTCAGCAGAAGAGGAGACACATCTCTTGAGAAGCTGTTTGAATATCCATCATGGTAAGAAGTGAATTACAGTTCTTTCTGTCTCGCGACTTGTGCCTGGGAGACTGTCTTACTGACAATGTTTCCAGGGTAAACGGAAGAAGTCGAGCAGGAAACCTCAAGGTCCCAAGAAAGAAAGTAATTCGGTTTCCATGCATGCCAATTGTACTGACTGCTTCGCCAGAGAGAACCGCTGCCGACGACGTTTGCGTGTCTCTTCTGTAATCACGAAAACTCTGTGGTAGTAAAGCTGGATAAGAAGCTAGGTCTGGGCAATTTGTCATGCAAGGTCTGTGGTCAACGCTTCCAGACTGGTATAAACTGTGAGCCTCCGCTGAGTCAATAGTCATCATTAACGTCACTAATATCTTTCATATTTCTAGATCTCTCTGCTGCTGTCGATGTGTATTCAGACTGGGTCGATGCATGTGATGCAGTTGCCAAAACGACTGCAAATAAATACGAACAAAGCGATTCCCACGGCGTACGTTCTCGAGGCTCACCAGTCTCCCCAACGCAGGCCGTGGAACATGGCAACGTGGATGATCCTTACGAAGATGACAATTACTGATTTCTTGTATGTGAATGTAATGAACGGCGTCCAAGGCAATCAATCCATTTCCCATCTTCGAGAAGCACTAGAGGAAATATTGTTCCTGCCACGAGTGCATACATCCTGAATCCAGAGGCCCTGAGATTTCTTCACCACTAGGGGTGTCCACAGCTCAAGGATGTTAATGTTCTTCACCCGCCCAACCCATCATCATAACTTGACTTGGGGACTTCAGAGCGGCCCTTATTGAAAGCAATGGGAAAGGGCGAGGGTCAAGACCGTTTTCAGGAGAATCAATCCGCTTCGGTACTGGTGCGCAATTTGTGTTGCTTATTCTTTCGTTTCCACTGACCGTATCGGTTGAGATGACGTTCTGTACGAATCTATAAAGTGTAATATCTATCACCGAAGTCACCGAGGCCTGGAATGATATATCTGTTGGTGGAATATTAGTCAATAATCTAATTGGAGGTGGCGTTCTTCAGTTCACATACTTCTTTTCGTCTAATCCTTGGTCGATAAAGGCTGTCACCACTCTGAGTTTTGGAAACCGTTCAGCGAAATCTGCAACTCCAGAAGGACTGGCTATAAGATTCAGAAAAAGAATACGCTCTTCTGGTACGCCCTTGGATTTCAAAACTTCGACAGCCATCGTTGCAGAGCCACCTAGTCCAAATTTAGCGACAGGGACAGACAGTATGAATAAAATAAGTACCTGTTGCAAACATGGGGTCCAGAAGAAGGACCCATCTATGCGCAATATCAGCGGGGAGCTTCTCATAGAAAAGCTTCGGGCGGCAAGTCTCTTCGTCTCTTTGAATCAATATCTTCCCGATGCGGACTGATCGACAGCAATCTCTCAGTCCTTGTTCCATAGCTTCTCCTGCCCTCATGATAGAGACGCCACAAATCTTCCCTTGGAATTTGACTCCCAAATAAGATCGGCCAACAGGTGTCGTGACGGTCTGTTCCACAACAGGCAGATGGTTCAGGCCCTCTTCGACCAGAAGGCGAATTATGCGGTTTGAGTAGAATATGAAGTCAGCGCGCCCGGTTCTTTGGTCCCTTATCATTCTTCAATAGGGTCAGTATGAACATTCAATTTTCGATTTAAATAAATATATATATTGCGGTCCTTACGTTAGAAGCGCTATCAATTGGGGGGTTTGAGGCAGAACATGAACATTCTCATAGGAGACATCTTTCGACACCGTTGCTGTTGGCTTCTCTCCATCAGGTCGGTAGAATGGTCCTACACCTTGGGCAGGCGAAGGAATATGTTCAACCCTCTCTGTAGCCATTATAGCTGAGCATAGGGTAGGGTGATCAAAGTCCAAGATCGTTATAGACAAGTAAAAGGACAGAGCCGCTGGGCAAACCCCACGGAGTTTTAGTAGAACACCAGAAAAGACATCTACACATGGACATGCGTGCATGCCTTCCTGAGCTCCTCCAGTCAACCACGCAGTTGGACTAGGCTCGAATGGAGGCGCAATATTTGATCACATTATTTAGAGCTGGAAAAACATCTCGATGTCGTACTGGTCCTTCAATCTAGATTATTCTTAAGAAGAACCTGAGGATGCACTTAAGTCCCATCTGCTTGATATGGGAAGACACTAGAGAAAATATAATGGCTCAAATAAGTCTATGTGGACAAGCAATTTAGACAAATATACATTTGGTATTCCTTACAATTGGGGAAAGGTGGACTGAGATGTACTTCGCAGGGTGATAGCAAGACACATAAATTTTTCTTTGCAGGTAAGTAGTAATACTGCTTAATCTGAGCACGTATGATATGCCTTGATTTCTGACTAAACGGATCAATGGAATGATTGCCAAGATCACATCTGTCATATGCTCACAGTTTTGTACAGCTTGTCAGAAGGTTATTGTGCTTCCTAGAATGTTTTCTGTAGAATGGCGAGATCTACAGGCTGCCGGAGGTCCTAGTCCCTACGCTCGTCTGATGGCCAATGGCTCCGAACTTATTATTAGCCTCTTGGATGTGAGATGTCCATCCATGATAAGGAGCTCATTTCTCTGTTAATAATCTACTATTTACTGTTGAAATGGTGTAACAACCCTGCTCATATGGCAACTGCAACGAGTCTCCACTCCATTCATGACGACTTCCGTCAAAACCAAGAGAAACTTTCAAACGCATCAAGGAAGGAATGAACAGATATCAACCACGTGCAGGTATTATGAGTTAATGCCAATACTAGTGACAGTCTGGAGGTCGCTCATGGAAGCCTCTTTGCGATCCTCATGAGACTGCGCGGTTCTTTCGAGGCATTCCGAAATTCCAGAACTTCGTTGGCTAATCATGTCACCTTACGAGCTCCCTAGAAAGCATCTTTCTCGCTAGTAGTGCTTCCGAAGTCCGCCGCTCTGCCAATCTTGCTCACAGGCATAACTTAAAAAGTTGGCACGAATTTGACCAAAGATGGAGGGGAGTGCGCCTGAACGCCGTCGCAAGCTGATGACGTACGGGAAATCGTCGAAGAAGCAGATACACAGGAAATCCCAGTCGCAACAGGGCGCACCCATTGAAGGCCCCAGAAATAGCTTTGGTGGGAGTTCTCAATTTCAACTGCAGTCGCAACCACAAATACCAGAAATGGATCATAATCGTCGCGAAACGCATCCCATTCCCAAGATTGCACATCGCTCAATTCACAGTTCCGAGGAGAGGGCGACGAATGATGAATTCGCTCTTTCCAGTGACGATAGGCAGCAGAACTTGAGAACTCCAAAGAGACGCAGAATGTTGACCGGAAACAAAGAACAGATACATCAGAAGGACGGCGTCTTCAGCTCAGCTACCCGATGTCAGTCTCCAAAAAGGCCACACAACGTTCTTGGAGCATGTAAGACGAAGACATATCCTGCAAATTATTTGACGGATACTAATTATCCTTCAGTTGATATTCAATCGAATCCCGAGTCAGAGTCCAGTGTTCGCAGTAGGTTATCACTCACTGAGACAAAAGGCACAAGGAGAGACCTGGAAATTCCGGCTCAACCTGATAGTATTTCCCAAAAGTTATCGGCTGGATACCGGGTTTCATCGAAGACTTCCGATGTCAAATTCGACCCAGGTGGTCTCGAATTGACTACGCCTTCTTTACGTCCCGACTATCCATACCGCGAAAGGAGTTCCAACATGGATTTCAAAGACATAGGCCCTGTTGATGGTCATTCGGGGCCACAACGGCAATTGTCTGATCTAACATGTTCAGAAAACTCTGAACTAGACAAATACCATTCCTTAACACCCATGCCATCTGCAGATATTGTTACTGAACCTCGAGAAGGCTCTTCCACCCGTAGGAGACTGGTGGACTCCTTGGGTATACATGATCCCAGGTGGAGGGATCCATCTGCTGACTCTGATGAGAATGATCAGTTACCCACGTCATCTCAAGCCGATGATGCCGATATGGCTTCGGACGATTTTCTGACTGAAAGTCGTCGGATACTGCACCAGCCCCTTGAATCGCGCCATAAAAAAGCTGACCGAATCGCAAATACAAATCTCTCATCTCGGTCGGGCGGTTCAAAAATTACATATGCACGCCAGCGATCGTTTCTAAGCAACATTGATATTTCCGAAGACACCCAGGCTGAGTTGCCTCAACCCATATATGGTCGACTAGAACCGGCCAATTCAACTCCATCCATCGGGAGCGACGAAATCAGCGGGCTTGGATCAGTCAGAAGCATTCATGAGCTTCGACAAGCTGGGGGGAATGCTCGATTCCAAGGAATCGTTGACTCTATCTTTGAAGATGTTGAGGATGCCGCTAATTCAGTGTCTGCTCGACGAGACGGCTTAATCCAACTCTGTGAGAAGCTCTCCGACCGCCAGTTTGCACGACGCTTTGTTGAAAGTGGATCTTTCCGGCGCTTAGCTAGTTGCATCACACCTCAACTTGATGCCATTTCATCTTATCTCGTAATCTGCGCGTATGGTTTGATCCTTTGTATCGGTGCTGTACCTTCCACTGTGACGATGACTTTTTGGCCAAGGATTTTGACCATGATACCGTCGTTGCTCGCGATGGATGAAGATATCTCAACGCTCGTGGCGCAGCGTCGATACGGTCTCTCTAGAGCGAATCAAGCGGCCATACGTGATCTGTCCTCTCACCTTCGCAAGTCTACAGTCTTGACCGATCAGTTACCGTCATGGCTTTCTCCACAACGAATGTTGCTTCGTTCTATGCAGTTAACCACACGGAAATTTCGAGAAAGAGGAGAGATTGCAGACATTCTTCCTGATGTTGCTGTGTCTGAGCTGACACAGTTGCTTCTGAAACATTCTTTGCTTGCCAAAGATCTTGACTCTATCTCGAAAGATGTTCTGATTTTGGAATCAACTTTGTCAATCCTTGAGGCGCACACGACTTTGTCTAGCTCGATTGGAGACGATCATCAGAATGCCCTGAAACCACTTGCCCAAACTAGTCATCTGCTGTCCTCTCTGGGTGTCTTGAAGGAAGGTCGTTCTAAACAGCTCCTGATTCTGCACCTCAGGCTTATTTTGAACGTCACCAACAATAACCCATCACTTTGTGAGGACTTTGCCAATACCGAGCTCGTCAGGGGCCTAGTCGAAATTGTCTTGACAAATTTCCAAATGGCATCTGGAGATTTCATCGGCGAGAAAAAAGATTCACTTGATATAGTAATCTTGGCTCTTGGTGCCTTGATCAATCTGACGGAGGAAAGTGAGACATCAAGAAAGATTATCTTTACCCTGGAGATCGATTCCCGCTCTCTGCTGGAACACCTTCTCCATTTGTTCTCTGTGGGTTTGGAAACCATATCCGAGGTAAGATCATCCCCTATTTCTCGATCTTCTTTCCTGACATATATATATCAGGCTGATTCTGTTGTCCAAACGCACTCCAACGTTGCTTTTGGATATTTATCTATTCTACTCTGTACTCTGTGTCTTGATATGGAGATTCGCTCTTGTCTCAGCATTTCGCTGGGGGGCACAGGTCTAGCCCGGGTCCTCGCTACTGTGGATGAATTCCTGCATTATCATCGGAAAGTTGACGAGGAATTACATCAATCCCAATCAGAGAAAGACCCCCTAATAGAATTTACATCAAGACTGCAGGGAATTTTGAGTCAAATCCGAGGAACTGAAGCGGGCGTTTAGATTATCTCACAGGGGCATGTAGGTCTGCAAAACAGAATGACCTGCACAGCCCATTGTAATCGAAACTCAGCGGTTCGAAGGCATATCCGATAATGCGAACCACCTGTCCATATATACATGTTATGTCCCAGATTGATGAAGGTCGTGGGTCTGCCAGGTTCTGGATGATACAGCGGGAATATGCGCAGGTATCCTTAAGATTGACAGTTCTTCAAGCAATCCTCCGGGTATCTCATGATGATTTTCTCTATTATGCAAAACATATACAGTACAAAACAAAAAGCACAAATCGCTGAGTCGGCACTCGTGTTGACGCCTAGGTAAGTTCAGAGTATACCACACCAAACTTAGGAAACCTACCCACTATTGGTGAGGCATTACATAGCAGAGAACTACGTGGGGGCAAGAAATGTGGTGAAAGAAAATAGCCCATTTACGGAGTAAGATACAGAGTAGAATTGTGGGTGGCGCCGTCCTTGGGGAGTCGTCCTCCTTAGGCTTCTAGGCTCTTGCCGCCCACCACCAACCTGCAGGCAGCTATTAGCTAGTGCCTTTGGTTCCTTTCCTACCTACTCCGTACTCCGTAACCCGCTCTCATTTCATCATCGAACTCCACCTAGTTCATTTCGAGGGTGAAAGAAAGCCCAGCGACAACGGCATCACCCTCTTTTGTTGCTCAATTGTATCTGATTAATAAACGCAGGGATATTTTGCCGACCCCGTCATTGTGTGAGAGAGCCTCTTAAAATTACATATGCTTGTGTATTGGATAATCATTTCCTTCCTCTAGCCAGTCTTCACTAGTTGCGGACAGCATTCGGAACGTTGCAGTAACCCTTTGCTCTGGCTTCAGCGCCTGTCAACAGCACAGCCGACGTGGGTCCTCGGAAGTCGTTTTGGTCATTAACGTCTGAGTAAATGCGGCAAAATGCCTGCGCCGCCAAAGCAGCGAAAGATAGCCATTGTTGGCAGTCGGTCCGTCGGTATGAGATAAAAAGCTGCCCTATCTATCAAGGCTCCTTTAAGTTATACCAGAAAGCTGGGAGGCTTGTATACCATATTAGTCTGGTACTTGCTAACAATTTCTTCAAGGAAAGTCATCTCTCACCGTTCGCTTCGTCGATCATCACTTTGTGGAGAGTTATTATCCGACGATTGAAAACACGTTCAGTCGGATAATTAAGCATAAGGGCCAAGACTTTGCAACAGAGATCGTGGATACTGCTGGACAGGTAGCGAGGTAATCCACAACAAATTAAGTGGCTACGCTAAAACTTGTGAAAGGACGAATATAGCATCCTGAATTCGAAACACTTCATTGGAATCCATGGATATATGATTGTGTATTCGGTTGCTTCTCGCCAGTCATTTGATATGGTCACCGTCATCAGGGAGAAGATATTGAATCATCTGGTAAGGCTGGCTAGCTGAAGTCGAATTCACGGCACTGGTGGTACTGAGACGTATAATCTAGGGTGCAGACTGGGTGCCGTTGGTGATTGTCGGAAACAAAAGTGATCTTAAGCCCGATCAGCGACAGGTGTCTCTGGAGGAAGGTCGACAACTAAGCGAGCAGTTTCACTGTGCTTTCACCGAGGCCAGTGCTCGCCTTGATTACAATGTTGCTAAGGCTTTCGATCTGATGATTGGCGAGATCGAGAAATCCCAAAATCCGTCCCAGCCGACAGGGGGCAGCAAATGCTCTGTTATGTAGGACGAATATCGGAGATCAACATTAACAAGGCATGGATGAAAGGTGGGTTTGGGACTTGAAACGTTTAGTGACCTGATGTCGAAGAGCTCGAATGGGGCATATCCACGACAGCTTTCTCACAAACTGGGTATATAAATCCTACCCGATGTCTATGTCCGGTCTTTTTATTTACGTGCGCTGCGAGGCTGTTCCTCTGAGGGATTTTACAAGAATACTTCTATATTCATTCTGTCTATAAACGGCTGGTGCTTGGGGTGGTTTTTTTCTTCTATTTTTATTTTTTTTTCCTTGGGATTTGCTATGAACGCTCCGATGCCATAGATCTCCTTTTCAAAACCAACATGGGCCCCCCTTTTTGGTGTGCTTTTTGTTTTCATTGCTCTATGTATCGAGGTGAAATATGTCATCTGAAGTATTTATTTGTTATTATTGCAGTATTTCGTCGTTTGGTGAAAATTACGTGCCTGTGTATGACTTTGTAATATTACACCGAGTAATGCTCCACAGCAAAGTAGTGCCCCTCATTCCTTGGTTCTACGCACTTGTAAACGTGTGCTGGATTTTTGCCCCTCTGTTGTTCTAGTTCTAAGTCACAAAAAGATTGTCTCCTCAGGAGATACTTGATATTGAAGATTTTCCTAGCAACAGCAGCAGAGTGCACTTTCCTCGCATCATACACTATCTGAACCGATATGCTGGATTTCAATGATTTTGTCACCGATCGCGGTGGAGACCCAAACAAAATCAAGGAGAGTCAGCGTCGTCGATTCGCCTCTGAAGAGATAGTCGATGAGGTCCTGAAATTATTCGAAGACGCCCGACATGGTATGGCTCTATTGGTCAATTATTGTATGCGATGGCTAATTTCTATGCTTTCCTACAGCGCGCTTTGAAGCTATGCAGCTTGGCTCTCAACTCAACGCACTGCTGAAAGAAATAGGAAGGAAAAAGAAGGTTGGTCCAGCAGTCCTGGGAAACCAATGTCTTCATGGATTTTTCCAGTTTTCTGACATAGCTTAGAACAAGGAGGATGCGACTGATCTGCTAGAGCAGAAAGCTCAGCTTGAGAGGCGCAGAAAAGAAGCTGACGACCTTGCGATTGAGAAGGAAGCCGAACGCGACAAAAAGATTAAGAGAATCGGAAATTATGTTCATGAGTCAGTCCCTGTGAGCAACAATGAGGTATGACCTCTGCTTTGATATTTAAATCGACAAGCAGGAGAAGTCAATGATTACTGATCTATGAATTCTAGGAAGATAATGCGCTGATTAGGATGTGGGCGCCGGAGAACGTGGTGGTGGAAAAGCGCGACTGCTTATCGCACCATGAAGTGCTCACTCGTTTGGATGGCTACGACCCGGAACGTGGTGTCAAAGTTGTCGGTCACCGCGGATATTGCCTGACTGGCTATGGGCTGTTCCTCAATCTCGCGTTGGTGAACTATGGCCTGGAGTTTCTTTGGAAGAAAGGCTATAAGCCAAACCAGCCACCACAATTCATGCTTAGAGATGTCATGGCAAAAACTGCGCAGCTTGAACAGTTCGACGAGGAACTGTACAAAGTCACCGAAAGCGACGACAAGTCCACTGATAAATATCTGATTGCGACTTCTGAACAGCCATTGTCTGCTTTACATGGAGGGGAGTGGCTTCAGGAGAAAGATCTGCCCATCAAGTAAGTTTCGAACCGTTCCTTTTCTGGAAATCGAAGCCTCTAAACAGCTATCAGATATGCCGGGTTTAGCACTTGTTATCGCAAAGAGGCGGGAGCGCATGGCAAAGATGCATGGGGCATCTTTCGCGTCCATCAATTCGAAAAGGTACTGCTGAAGAGCCATTTTTCGTCTTGCAGATATCTGACATGAGGCAGATTGAACAATTTGTCTTAACCAAGCCAGAAGACTCGTGGCAAGCATTTGAAGAAATGATCGCGACTTCGGAGGAATTCTATCAGTCTCTTGGGCTTCCGTACCGAGTTGTTGCTATAGTGTCTGGCGCTTTGAACAATGCTGCTTCTAAGAAGTACGACCTCGAAGCTTGGTTTCCATTCCAAGGTGAATACAAAGAACTCGTGTCTTGTTCTAACTGCACCGATTATCAATCACGAGAGTTGGATATCCGGTATGGTGCCAAAAAGACGACCGACACAAGGAAATCCTATGTGCATGCTCTGAATGCCACTCTCTGTGCCACGGAACGGACACTCTGCTGCATCTTGGAAAATTACCAAACGGAAAATGTGGGCAATATCTTCTCTCTTATATCTCTGGGTTTTGTATCAAAAGACTAACTATCTAGATGCAGGGTATTAATGTTCCCGAGCCTCTGCGAAAATATATACCGGGTGCGCCAGAGTTTATTCCCTATACAAGGGATCTACCAAAGGATAGCACCTCCCAGAAGCTAAAGGGGAAGCCGAGTGCAAAACCAGCTGCTACGCCGTCGGACGTAGCGAAGAAGATACAAGATCTCAAAGTCTAATGCTGAGGGTTGCACCTCTGGGATCTTGAGTTGAGACAGCTTGCCAGCACTATGTAGTTTAGCACATACTGTGAGTTTTAAAATAGTCACATGCCAATGGTTCATGTCTCTTATGCTATTCTCTGAAGTCTCATGGAATGTGACTATTGATTCTTCTGAGTCATTAAAAAACCCTATGAGAGCCGAGGCATTTCTTGAAACTATTAATGTAGCTCATCCATTTTCTCAACTATATATGACGGGACTTAAAATCCTGTATTCACATAAATGGAACAGATAAGATAGCGGCTAAGGGACTAGGGGGAAGCTATGAGTCCAGTCATTCCATGTATCTTCCTTCTCATGCAAGATGGGCTACAAAACTGATGAAGAAGCAACTATTCTGTTTCGCCCCTCTTCCGAAAACGGAGTGACGAGTGGGGTGCGTGCGGATAACAGGGACATGAGCTTATTATTATTGCCGACAAAAATTTTGTTCCGGGGTCTCGGTGTAGCAATGGTGTATTTCAATGTAAGATTACCCCAGTTTTCCCGGTGACTCACTGGATCTGCTTTATCTGCACTGGATGGCAATCTAGGTTCTTTTGTCTCTGCCTCTGACGTGAACAGAGTACCCAATTTGCACCATGGCAGGTTTTGCAAAAGACATCAATCAAGGTGAACTGCCTCACCATATTGCACGCAGCTTAGGTCACTCGACATCTCCAACGGCCACCTTCCATTCTCCTTCATCCAGTTATGGCATGTCAGCTGGCAATCGAACCGCAGCTTCGGCTGCAGCAAAGCACCTTAAACCTTTTGCTACTGAAGATATTAAGATTTTGCTGCTAGAAAATGTCAATCAGACCGGCCGTGACATCCTTGCCGAACAAGGCTATCAAGTTGAATTTCTCAAGACTTCTTTGCCGGAGGATGAGCTTATCGAAAAGATCCGGTAACCGTCCATGCCTTAATTATTCCTTTTTAATCCTAAATATAGAAAAACGACATTTGCTTATACTGCTATTTTTTAGGGATGTGCATGTCATCGGCATTCGATCAAAAACAAAGTTGACTGCGCGAGTCCTGAAAGAAGCACGGAATCTCATTGTAATCGGCTGTTTTTGCATTGGAACAAACCAGGTCGACCTGCAGTACGCGGCAGATCATGGCATTGCAGTCTTTAACTCGCCTTTCAGTAATTCTCGAAGTGTTGCTGAATTAGTTATCGCGGAGATCATTGCTTTGGCTCGGCAGTTATGTGATCGCTCTAATGAAATGCACAATGGCACTTGGAACAAAGTGAGCAACAAGTGTTGGGAGATTCGTGGCAAGACACTAGGTAATATCCTTTCTCCAGAACCTTCTCTTGCCTCTTTGCTCATTAGTTATCACAGGCATCATCGGCTACGGCCATATTGGGTCTCAACTTTCAGTTTTAGCAGAAGCCATGGGCATGTCTGTCATTTATTATGACGTTGTTAATCTGATGGCAATGGGAACAGCACGGCAAGTACCAACTTTGGAAGAACTACTTAGTGCTTCTGATTTTGTCAGCTGCCATGTTCCTGAACTCCCAGAAACACGCAATATGATTGGTCAACAACAGTTTGAGCAGATGAAGCATGGAAGCTATTTGATCAATGCAAGCCGTGGCAGTGTTGTCGATATTCCAGCATTAATCCAGGCATTGCGGACAGGCAAGATTGCAGGCGCTGCTCTTGATGTTTATCCAAACGAGCCTGCCGGCAACGGTGATTATTTCACAGATGACCTTAATCCTTGGTGCTCAGAGCTCCGCAGTCTGAAAAATGTGATATTGACACCTCATATCGGGGGTAGCACCGAGGAGGCTCAGAGGGCTATTGGTGTTGAGGTAGCCCAAGCACTGGTGCGATATGTGAACGAGGGGACCACTTTGGGAGCTGTAAACCTCCCCGAAGTAAACCTTCGTTCTTTGACTATGGATGAACCGAATCATGCCCGAGTATGTGATAATCTTGTTTTATCCGACTTCTGTTCTTGCTGGAGTGGAATAGCATTAACCATATCTCTGCAGGTGATATATATTCACCAGAATGTTCCTGGCGTTCTACGTAAAGGTAATGATCTTCCAATTATTCATAAAGCATTTTTCTGACTTGGCCAGTGAACGAAATACTCAGCGATCACAACGTTGATAAGCAGATGACAGACAGCCGGGGTGATGTAAGTTCTGGCACTCAGAAGTCAAGCAAGAAGGAGAGATTAACAAGACTAGGTCGCATACCTTATGGCTGATATCAGTGATGTCGACACTGCAACTATCAAGGATCTTTATGAAAGACTAGAAAGCCTTTCATGTAAGAGTTCACAGTTGGATGACAATGTGTCTGTTTTGTTTGCTAATTCTTGTCTTTTAGCCCGAATAATGACCCGCATCCTGTACTGATTGATTCATGCAATTCGGCGCAATGTAAAAGTTGCATTTCTCAGATATTTGGTGAATTCAACATTATGCGGCTTCACACGGCATAGATAGGGTATGGTGATCGCAAGTGGACAGATTCTTGGGGTAGGGGGAGGAAGAACACAACTACTGCTCAGTGATCTCTCTCAACGAATCATAGTGCCTTAAAATATTAAGCGTCTGAACCTTGACTTTTTCATTTCTTTCTTTTCTTTTTTAAGGGTATTCGGATACACAAACCCTTCAATGTAGGTAGAGCGAAAGGATTTCTGCCTGTTGCATTTCTCACTGCAATGAAGGGTTGTAATCCGATGGGCATTATTAGATCGCTAACTAAATGGATATTTCTCTTCTAGATGCTTTCATGAGTGCTGGAATATTAAGATGCGAATCCATCCTCGGTAGTTCACTTTGATATTATCATTGTCATCGCAACAAAACAGAGGACAATCAGGGAAAAAGAAAAGGATGAAACAAGAGCTCGAAAAGTTTAAAAAAATAAGAACACACTTGAAGAAGAGAATAAGACGTAAACCTTGTTCGAGAGGTCAACGACGATAGAGCTGGTAATTTAGATCTTCGTCCCGTCCTCTCTCTCTTGGAGCCGGACTGCGACTACGTCTCCGAGACATCGAGTCACGGGTATGATCTCTCCTGCTCGTATGCCGTACAGAGTCTGGCCTACTATCGCGCCAGTCATTCTCGGACTTTGAAGCATCATCGTCCCAAATCCGAAACCGGTTGTCTTGCCCATCGTATCTGGGAACATAAGTATCCATTTTTCCTTCGGCACGGGGACCGGCCCAAGATTGATGATGCCTGTCTCTTCGTTGATCGTAACGATTGTCATTTCCCCTCTGATTTGCGACCCGCGGCTGTTGGGAAGTGACCGGAGGCCTAGGCGGCAGTCCATCCCTATGCCAGGCTGGAACATGTTGAGTTAAATCATCTGAGTCTTGTCTCACCTGAGTCGGATGATCCTCAGGAACGCGCATGTCAACAGGTCGCCGAGGTCCACCAGGAATACCGCTGGCATTTGGACGCAGCCCACGAGCAGCACCCGGTATGCGAGCACCCCTCTGCTCTGGGCCAGCTCGGGACCCTGAATTGATCGTCCAATCTCCGTTTGGATCTAGTCCTGCTAATCCTCCAGGAGGAGCCGGAGGTGGGACCCCTCTTTGTCCACGGAATTGTCGTCTATCGAACTCATGTGAATCTTCGAAGCGAGGAAGTTCACCTGGCCGCGCTGGAAGCGGAGGACTTGAGAAGTAAGGATGTTTCAAAGCATCGATGGCATTAATTCTCTTTCGCCAGTCGAGCTTGAGAAGTTCGCTCAGTAGGGATACTGCAAGAGGTCCTTGGCTGTGAAAAGTGAGACAGTGCTTGAAGAAAAGAAAAAACTGGATCATTAAGGGTCGCGTGATAAGGGAATTCAGCCATACTCTTTGAAGACTTGCGCTAAATTGCCAGGCTTAGACCCGAAGCTTCTTACACCATCACATCCTGGAAGCGAACTCCATCCAGGCATATTTTCTTCTGTGGGAGCTCCAACGAGGTTGAATATTAACTGTGCCTGGTTGAGGTCACTGTTACCGGCTAGGATAGGTTTGCCTTTGAACATCTCGCCGAAGACACAGCTGAAATGTGTTAAATTCTGCAATAACATTGGAATTTGGAGACAAAGCTCACCCTACACCCCACATGTCTATTGCAGTTGTGTAACGTCGTAGTTGCAGCAAGAGTTCCGGAGGTCTATACCATCGAGTTACCACCAAAGGTGTGTAATCCCTTCTAGCTTCACCGCCACCTTTGCCAGGTTGTGGAGGTGGTTCGTCGTATAACCGGGCGAGTCCAAAATCAGCGATTTGAAGTATACCCTTGTTGTTGATAAGGAGATTTGCAGCTTTTAAGCTTCTGATTAGTCTAGGTAAATCCGAAATTCTGATAATGAGCCAAACCTTTCATATCACGATGCAGAATCCTATTCTATTGCAAAAAATCAGTCTCCGAATTTGAAACTGGGGATGATGAAAGACTACCTCGTGCAAATATCGGACCCCTTCCAGCAGCTGCAACATATAACATTTGATTTGTGGCTCGGTGAAGCGAACATTGGGATTTTCCAGGAGACCTGAGAGGTCATGTTCCATATAGGGTGTCACCATGTACATGCTCGGCTTTTTCCTGCCTTCCCCTAATAAACAAAGATCAGCAGGAAAGCCTAACAATCTGAGTCACTAATACACACCCTTACTTCTCTCGACAGCCATTTCTTGTAGCCGCAAGATGTTCGGATGGGACAACATCTTGAGAAGTTTAATCTCGCGTAAGGCGGTGATTGGGAACTAAAGGAATGTCAGCAGGCTCCGCGAACTAGATAGGATTCGCAGCAAACTCACCCCATCTTTTTCGTTATGCATCAATATCTTTTTAAGGGCAACAATAGATCCATTTCTTTTAGATCGGGCCTTGTAAACTTCCCTGTGGGGGTACAATCAGCTTGTTGCAGCCCGACTCTTTAAGCGTAAAGCAGAATACTAACCCAAATGTACCTTCGCCTAGTTTGCCCAGAAATTCAAACTCGCGGATATTCGAACAGCCTCGAAAGCGAGTATGGCCATGGCTGTCCCGTTCAAGAGGCACCTTAGGAGATGGTAACGGCACCGGCTGAACCATTTTCGCTCATGAGCACGGCGTTTCGCATGGCAAGATATTTGCTTAGAGTGATTTCGGCAAAGACGACAAGCCCAGCTTGGTCGCCACAAATAAACCCACCAGCAATGAACCCTGGAGTGTCATTAATGCAGGGAGGTACTTAAGAAGAGGTTCTGCTTCGCTGACAAGTAGGAGCTTTGACAGCGAGACGAGCCAGACGAATACAGGTGAAGAACTATCACTTTTAACAAACGCGAACAACAAGATTCCTTGGCACAGTATTGTAAGTGAATCTTTGGCATTGACCGAGCAGCCTTCATTAACTATTCACAGTAGACAGGCGCTCCATGACTAAGTGATAGTCAATAAGCTTTGTAAAAAAAATCTCCAGATAGAGTTGTTATCTGATTGACTCGACTAACCTCATTTTATTGTGTTGCCCTTCACTCCATTACCTAAGGTATATTCCAGCATTCATGGAGGTCACCCTCTTGGCAAATGTTCAAATAACACGCTAAACATTATTGTCACGTGACTAACTGCGATGTTGCCCTTCCTCACAGGTCGACTCTGCATTTCACACATAACATCTCGGCTATTCTAGCCTGTGGCCTTCAAATAGTCGTGTATCATTCCAATTGCTGAAAGGTATGCTTATGAACCCTTAATCACTGCTTTCTTATTTTGGATCACTAATGGTTACAGCCATGGCTGACAAGCATCCTATTCACGTACACCCGGTACGACCATTCTACCGTTTTGCTGCAACTGCGCTAGGAGCCAGTATGTGGTTTTTTGTAAGTAGCATGTTCTCTTGAATTATGATTATATCTCTGCAATTTATGACTGATGATTTTCCCCGATTCTTAGTTGATGTATCGAGCAAAGAAAGATGGCCCTGCTTTGCTTGGGTTGAAACATCCTTGGGACCATTGAGCTCTTCCAGCTTCTACATTTCAACTGAATTTGCAATCTTGCCTGCTCTTAGAATGAAGGCTACTCGATGATAAATATTGATTTTCCGATGCTTTGCTATTCTTGCGCTTTTGAGCTTCTCAGAAGTCACTAGAAACGCATCCATGCAAGTTCAGACAAGTCGCTATCAGAGAGGTTATTACTCTGCTACTCTCTAACTTGATATTGACAACCTCTGATGCCCTACTCATCAGGTATTTTTTCCGTGCCTATGTCCTGAATCTGTATCGTTGAATATGATTGCAGACTCATTTCAGAAAAAACAGGCGGATTGCACGCGCGGGGTATCACCTGGAAGTCATTGTCTACTTAAAAGGTCAAACGAAGGATAAATCAAAACGTTGATACACTTTTTTCTTTTCTGTCAAATCTATGTCTTCAGAAATAAATTGATTATCTGCCAACGATACCCGCCGACTGGTTTCCTTCACATTTGCATCTCTTCGAGGAGGACTTTGTACCGGCGACGTCGTTTGCTGCGATTCGGCCGCAGGCGTGTGTATGCACGTCCTAAAATCCGAGCAAAAGAAGGAAAGATTCGGTGCTCTGCGATCCAAGAGACCACAAAGCCACCAATTGCTAGCGTAAAGAGAAACGCCTTGAAACCGCCAGACATTTTTGTCAACTGCATGACGTGCATCAACTCTTTCGAAGGTTTAAAGAGCAAGTAAGTCGACAGCAAAAAATCCGATGCGATAGTAATAAGGAACGGAACTATTTGCAAATTAGTAACGTCCTTGTGCAAGAGTAAGCGGGCATCCTCACTATTTGCAAAGATTGGTCGTCTAAAGGGCGGTCCCACACTGAGTACTACACTTGACAAAATATATTGATAGCATGAAATGAGGAACAATGATGTGTTCTCGGAATTTTCAATGTTAGCATCTTTTAAGTCTACTCTCGGAGGTTTGAACCTATTATTTAGGTCAGTCAATTGTTCCACCAGTTTTTCAGATTGTATAAATTTACCATGGACGTGTTTGCACTATTTTGAATACTATAAACTGCATCGAGACACAGATTGCGATTTGTCCAAGAAGAGCAGTCAAAACCTTCCGCGAAACAAGATCCGCTGTTGGGCGTTTCCGTGACAGAACCGGATAAGGACCGTTCCAACCCACTGGGAACGTTAGTATCCACTACATAAAGCTCACAAGGATAGGGGGCTTACTAAAAATTGCAATCGGCAAGATAAGAGCCAAGTCGATAAAAAGGTACTAACACTGCTTAGCCTCCAGTCCATAACAACAGGTTCCGTAACATACTTGGAAGTCCCCAAGATTTGAAGCCGAGGTATATAAGAAGCTGACACTTGTGAATTGGATTGCGGAGTAAAGACTCATGTATTTGAAACAGCAGAAACTGGTTACGAGCGCAGCTCGGCCCTCCCTAGTGAACGTAGTGAACGATAAGTACCTGAGTGGGTTCTCATACGGTGAAACTGACTTACTTGATGAGCTTAGGAACGCAAGATATGTCGAAAATCCGGCTGGTGAACGGTGCAGCAACCGATGCTTCTGCATCTGAAAGTGAAATTCCGACATCTGCAGCCTTGAGAGCGCCACAATCGTTGGCCCCATCACCGCAGAAACCACAACAGTAATCTAGTGATTGAAGTTTCTCGACAAGTTCATGTTTTTCATCAGGAGACATTCTTGCAAATACTTGACCCCTGACAAGAGCCTGCGTTTTATCAGAAGTGAATCCTTTCATGCATTGGGAAGTGGCATACCCTTCTCAGCACTTCTTCATTTCCGTAATCGATGAGCCACCTGAAAACGTCACCACTGATGGCTATCGAGTATGTGTGCATATTGAAGTTATTGAGGGGCACGGAAATATCAGAGCTTCCTACGGTCGTAACAGGCTATCTGTTGTCAGATGGAGCTTTTTCTTTTGTCTCGATAATAGGAGGTCTTACCATGAGTGTATTCTCGTCAAGTCTCGTATTTGGATCATTAACACTCTCCCAGACCAGTGTGGCTGTCGCGTCAAGGTCTTGGCCTGTTGATTATTATTAACTCGGCTCCGTCAATAGAAGAAGATGACTTACTGCCAACGAAGCGCGGCACAAAACAATGGGAGTATGGGTCTATAAGACCACATTCCCGAGCAACACTGATAGCAGTTAGGATGTTGTCACCGGTACACATGACATTGCGTATCCCTGCTCTTTTCAGCTCATCGATCACGTGAGTTGTAGTTGGTTTCAATTTGTTCTCGAAAATAATGAAACCGAGAAATTCCAAATTCGATTCGGCTTCTTCCCTTGACATCTTCTGGATTTTCATCCAACTCAGCTTGCTCTCATATTTGGCAGCACAGGCAATCACTCGATAGCCTCGGTGTGTATAGTGGCTCAATAATTCATCGAAATCATGTGGCACTGTCAAAGAGCTCAATAAGCGAACAACTTAAAAAGGATTGGCTATACTGACAGCTGTTTGGGAGACATATATCCTTCATGCACTCGGGCGCCCCCTTTACGAAGACGCTGGCACCATTATCTCCAAATTGCCTGACAATAACACTAGTGCGACGCAGGTGGGACACAAATTCGAAAGATCGTAAGACTCCAAGTTCCATTCGAGTCTTTCCCGAAACTTTAGTATCCAATGGACAGGAAAGGAACCTACAAAAGGAGGCAAAGGAACTGTATTAGGGGTGGAAGGGTCAATGGGAATCTTACTTCATCATTTTGAAGCTCGTTGTGGCCATATCCCGCAAGAGGAGGCCTTGCCACAGATGGGATGATCGTGTCACCCTTGCCGCTTGACTGATCGGAGTTTGAGCTTCCGCCTTCTTCGTACGTCCAGCCCGTGAATTCAAACATCTTGATGTCCAAAGGATCCCCTAAGAGTTCCCCGTCGACAAGTCTTAGAGAATGGCATGTCGCCATGGTGTATATGATTCTTTTACACTTATTGTAGTCAACAGAACCATATCTCCTCGACTGGTGCGTGGAGAACATGTGTGAAGGCTCAGAGAACATTTCGGTAAACCTGTGAAGTAGTCAGTGACATTTCCCATTTTCCGATGGAAATATAAGCTGTCATAGAGGTTGACCTCATCTTAGAATTGACTGCCCGCACACCAAGCACATCCAAGCCATCCTCCGTTAGCGTGCCTGTCTTGTCGAAACAAACGACATCTAATTTACCCCCAACATTAACCCTAAAACCAGGTTATTCATCTCGAATCGAGCTTCATGTTGAGAAATGATTATTACCTTTGCGGACTTATACAAAATATCTGCTGCTTCTTCAATCTCGAGAGGGCAAAGTTCGTTCCTATAGTTAAGGTCGCAGGTAAAGCAGGTGGAACTACGATAGTAACGAGGTCAAGGGCCCTCACAATGACAACACGCCAAGAAAGCTAGTGCCTTTTGTCAGATCATGGAAACGAGATCGACTTTCTTCCGACTTACCCCTAATCGGATGAAGTTTGCGAATGAGGATATGAAACCCAATGCCGCGATCACACCCATGACCGAGATATAGCGAAAAGAGTCTCTATAGAATTTAAAGCCAGAAGGTTTCGGGAAAAGCATCGAGCGAACCAAGGAGCCTTTGGTGGTTGAAAATCCTGTTCGTACAACGACTGCTAGAGCAACTGCTTCGTCATCGGCATCACGGGGACGCCGGGCCCGTATAATTTTGGTGCCACAAAAAAGGAAGTGTTTGGCCACATTCGGATGAATAGACGTGGCTTTCAAGTCAAGATAATCAAGAGCATCATCTGTAACTGGCACCTTCGAAACTGGAACAGATTCACCTGGAGATTGCAATTAGTGGTTACACATCGGTCGGCACTCAGAACTTCATACCTGTAAGCATGCTCTCATTGATTATACAATCTCCAGATAAGAGTAAGCAGTCACAAGGTACCTGGGTCAGTGACGGATCCGAAACTTCGAATACGTCTCCGGGAACCATTTCTCTTGATGGAACGGTTCTCCCTTAGAGAGGGGATTAGTAAAAATCCCGAGTTTGAAAACTTATCACTGAGGTCACATGATATAAGACTCACAGAATCCATTCCGGAGTACCCGGACATTACATTCAAAGTGAGAGATTTCTCTCAATCGGGACATAGTCTTCATTGAATGAGCATAGCACATGCGAGAGTAAAGTGTAGGATAAAACATACCGATCGCGTCTCCACAACGGTGGCACCAATGCTGAAGATGGAAATAACAAAGATGCAGACGGCATAGTAATAGTACTCATCCAAAGACCACAGGATCAAACTTGCAATTTGAAAGATATAGAATGGATGAAGAACCTAGGAAAGTTAAGACTCAGATGTGCATCTTTCTCAAAGGGAAATGGTTGGAGGATACGAACCTCATCAACAAGAAGCTGAAACATAGATTTCTGATGGACATCGATAAGATTTCGTCCGAACACACACTCTCTGCTATCTCTTTCATCGACCTCAAGTCCGTTCCGCATGAGTTTGACATTTATCCACGAGGGGTCTTTCCAGCCGTTGACAAGTTGAAACTTATCTTCGAGTGGGTTGTAGATAAATCTGAGATATCTATAGTCCAAAAAACGCAGCAACGCGAGGGGAGGATCGTTATCTTCGTCATTATCCGAATGCACGTTGTCGAGCGAAGAAGTTCCAAAGACTGTAGAGAGTGGGCGCCCATAGGCCTGAGTAGATATTCGATGAATCGTGAATTGGCCCCATTGATTCTGGCTTCAATTAGTCACGGCTCTGTCCCACCGTAAGGGGGCACACTACTCACTTCAATCGCAACCCATTGGCATTTCCTCAGAGGCGCGGGAGTTCCAACCAACCTGACTCGCCATTTTGGTAGCCAGCGTAATAGAAGATAAGCGGATCCGAGCGATAAAACACATAAAGTCACGTAAATAGCGAGCCCGCTGAGGCTGGTAGAGAAGCCAGCAATAACAGCCGTCAAGTCCTCTGTCACGATATAGATCTTTTGATTAACGCGACCTCCTACTTTCTTTCGGACCATGTACGAGTTCGCAGATTCATGTCGGGAGAGCAGAGGGTCCTCCAGGGAGCTTCGAGAGTACGATGTCCTTTTGGGCTTGCTTGTGGGCACGCCTGCCTCCAGGTCCGTGTTCAGGTCGTCCACAATGATTCCACCCAACTCGCTGTCGATGTCGACAGCCTCTTCCTCGCGCCACTCTAGGGAGTCATCGTCTTCCCGAAAGTATGTAAAACTCACTGTCGAATCATTCCGAGATCGACGGTGGGCAAAGGATATAACGCTCGAGGGAACACTTTCGGACATCGGACCTGAGAATACCTGCCATGCTTTAGACATGTACAGTACATACCATTACTGTTACACGAGCACAGTCTGGCAAACATACCTCATCATGAGCCATTTCTACGTCCGATGCAACGCTCATCCTAAAGACAAGTGATCAGTATAATCCTTCACCCCCACCTCTCTACTTCAAGGATATTCAACCTGCTTCTCATCGAATCCCGCCGACCTCCACTTGGAGACCCCCGGACACCAGGAGACTGTCGGTCTACTGTTGACCATTCCGGACTCGCCATGATGCCTGAAGAACTTAAATCAACAGAACCTCCTGATAAATATCTGCTTGGTTAATTGGCCAAATCATGATGTGACCCTGCAAGCAACAATTGTTCAGGCAACCTGACAAGTCGGGCGAGCATCAGTGTTCAGAGAACCAGAGTCCAAATCCACGGCATGAAAAAGTTACAGGGCAAGGATGGGGTTAAAGAGGTACACCAGATCACAGAGACTAATCAAAGGAGGCTAAAGGGATTAGACTTGTGTTGCAAGCAAGATCATAGATACTACTATCTTGGTGGGGACAGGAAGATGTGCGGAAATCGTATCTACACGTGATCACAAATCTCAATTTCAGACCGAACATGGATGGACCTTATCGGCTTGCTATATATATATATACATGCATAAGGAGTATATGTACGGAGGATTCCATGACATACATGATTTCCCTCTGGTATCTTCTATTTCCCAAGCAATCAGTACTATTCGCTATTACAGACATGTCTGTCATGTAATGACACTAAAAGCCTGCATACAGATGTAAGATGTGAATGACAAAAGACTGGACCAAGATGTTCATCACCCCCACCATTAAGCAGAGATAATTAAATAGAAGAGATAGAGTGATTCATTAAATATGGAATCCCTAAGTCGAAATGAATGCACTGATGCGTTGGTGCCTTTGCTTAGCAATCTGAATACGGCCCGTGGTTTTTGGGTTCGCCCAATCCTTGAAGTTCTCAACAGTTAACGCTCTGGTCCCGCCAAGCCTCTGGCAAAAGGGCGCTAAGGTTCCCACCAAGCCAATGTTCAGGACTTCAAAACTCTGGAGCGTATCAAAATCTTCTTCATTCCTCAACACTCTCCCTTACTATTTCCACGATAATCCGTCTCCCACTTTCTCAGTTCTATCTGTTCGCCATGTCAGAGCCCATCAGGAACAAGAAGGCCGACTTCCCGGTTGCTCCGTAAGTGCTATCCTCGACCTTGCTGCCCCTCCGCCCACACTAGCCCGTCAAAATTGTATCACTCCAAGTTATGGAGGGATGAGAGGCCTGACAGCTCATCAAATTGTACAGGACGCCTCAGAACACGCCGGCTAACAACGCTCCGATTTCGTCTCACGCTCAACAGCCCGGGGTTGCAAGCATCAAGGAGGGTAGGTTTCCTCGACAGCCATTTCGTGACAATTTCCCGCCACTTTTCTGACAACGGTTTGCAGAAAACTTGGATCATGCCGCTGCCGCCTCAATCTTTGCCCGAAACCCTGGGCTTGTCTCCATGATTCAGGGTAAACTCGGTTCCCTCGTAGGGCGCTCATCAGGCTATATCGAGTCTCTCCCTTCGCCGGTACGCCGCCGTGTTGCCGGCCTCAAGGGTATTCAAAAGGAACACGCGAAGCTTGAGGCAGAATTTCAGGAGGAAGTTCTGCAACTTGAGAAGAAGTATTTCCAAAAGTTCACGCCACTGTACCAGAGACGTGCCACTATTGTCAATGGACTTGCCGAACCGACAGACGAGGAGGTCGCAGCAGGAAAGGGCGAGGATGAACATGAAGACGCCAAAGATGACAGTGAGCAGAAGAAAGAAGACGCTGCTGAAGAGCCATCCATGTCTGGAATCCCAGAGTTCTGGTTGTCTGCCATGAAGAACCAGGTCTCGCTCGCGGAAATGATCACCGAGCGAGACGAGGAGGCTCTTAAACATCTCACTGATATCCGTATGGAATATCTTGACCGGCCTGGTTTCCGATTGATCTTTGAATTCTCAGAAAACGAGTTTTTCACAAACAAGATCATCACCAAGACTTATTACTACCAGGAAGAGAGCGGGTACGGAGGTGATTTCATCTATGATCATGCTGAAGGTGACAAGATCGACTGGAAGGCGGATAAGAACCTCACTGTCCGAGTGGAGAGCAAAAAGCAGCGAAATAAAAGTAAGTGTATAGTCACAGTATAATCTATCTGACATTGTGTCCTAATATCTCCACGTTTTCCAGGCACAAAACAGACGCGTGTCGTCAAGATCACTGTACCCACCGAGTCGTTCTTCAACTTCTTTTCTCCGCCGAAACCTCCCACCGACGATGACGACACTGTTGCCAGTGATATCGAAGAGAGATTGGAGCTCGATTACCAGCTTGGCGAAGACATTAAGGAGAAACTTATCCCTCGGGCGATTGATTGGTTTACTGGGGAGGCCCTTCAATTTGAAGAACTCGGAGATGAGGTCGACCAGGATGAGTTCGAAGGCGATGAGGATGATGAGGAGGAAGACGACGATGATGACAGGAGATCGGACAATGTTGATGATGAATCCGATGAAGATGTATGCTTTCCCTAGTGCATTGCCTGACTCATTCTATGGATGCTAATATCTATCAGGACGGAACATCGAAGCCCAAAAAGGAAGCCGCGGAGTGCAAACAGAGCTGAGACCGCATCTCAACCTAGGAGGCTATCAGGATGCGATTTTCTCGGATCCTTGAGTTCCTGGGAGTCGCCATCTCTGGGACTCGCATCGGTTTGCTTCTTCTATTATCGGGTTTAAAGCATAATATGTGTAATATGCGTCCGTCCCATTCCTCCCTCGATGGTCAAATATTTGAATGGCATAATCTACTTAAGCTCTGACTTGACTCGCGGGACTGGCCATACTGTTCTCCACGGGAATAGGATTGCGGTTTTCTTTATGTTACTACATGTGATGTGATGAGTGCCGGCGGAGTTGGGGTGAACCTTGTCACCATCCCCCCTATGTTTTTTAACATCATGGCTATTTTGATTCATGTCCTGAGACACATGCTACCTAAAGCAAATTTCCTCGAAACCAGCTCTTAGAACATGATCTGTTAGCTTGAGCAAATTGTAATTCATGCACTTTCCAAAAGAGACGGGCCTTGATCGCTATGTAGCATACAGAAGACCGCCCGATTGCTATCATCCATCGGTTCTTGCCGCACAGTGTTCTTATCATCTCTCACCAGCGAATATAAAATGCAGAGAAATCATCCGCGAAGCTGACACAAACCATCTTCTTTCTATAAAGAAATCATACATCGCTAAAGCAGGTTTTATTGGAATTATTTGACTTTCCGGCGAACGTGATAGCTAGTGTCTTCGAAAGATGCCATCTGGGACTGCATTATTAGGATTCTGCTTGCTAGATATAGTTATTCGAGGTGCATTTCACTTCTGACTCATACCAGTCGCTTCGTGCGGACCCAGAGCATACCAAACAATGCTGTCTTCGAAATTAGATTTCCATACTGATGCTTTAGAATGGAGATAATTGATGATCAGCACATACGTCCTCGTGATTTGGTGGCTGAGGCCACTTTTTTACGCCTGCATCTCCTGTCTCCGGAGCTGGGGTCCCTGGGCCGTTCCCCAAGCTCCCTCAGGGGTTGCCGCTCACTAGTGGCCAGCTGTTAGCCCAGCCTGCCGCATTTCGCCTGACTCCCAGAAATAACCAAACTCCTTCCAAACCCATACGACAGCAAACAGATCCTGAACTATTAAGAATTCTCGTCTTTTCTTGTCTCTCACTGAACCCTTTCACCTGAAGCTATCCTCTCTCTGTGGTTGGAACCGCCTCTAAATGCCGGTTAAGGCATTAGGCGTTCAACCCTTGTCTATTCCGATTCTCTCGACGCCGCTGACACTTTATCCTTCGTTGATTAGACTCATCTGAATCACCGAGTGAGCTTCGATGGCTAACAGTTACGAAGTTGGGACCGGGGCGTGGCAGCCCGACCCAACGGAGGGATGGATCTCCTCCGAGGTCAAGGAGAAGGTGGTTGATGGTGACAAAGTGAAGCTCGTCTTTCTTCTAGCAAATGGGGAGGTGCGTTCGTCCTTCACCCGGGGTACCACTTAACAGTCCATGTCGAGCTGACCGAGTTTGTCTTCGGGCAGTATAAAACAGTTGAAACCACTCAGGCGGAATTGCAGGTGCCCAATAATCCGTCGTTGCCCCCTTTGATGAATCCTGCAATGCTCGAGGCGAGCGAAGATCTCACTAATCTGTCACATTTGAATGAGCCTGCAGGTACGCTTCATTCTGAGGAATATTAGGAATGCCGATCTAACAGTTGCCAAGTCCTACAGGCAATAAAACTAAGATACGCTCAGAAAGAGATATATACGTACAGCGGCATCGTCCTCATTGCGACAAATCCCTTTGCTCGGGTAGACTCGCTATACGTTCCACAGATGGTCCAAGTCTACGCAGGAAAACAACGTGCCTCCCAAGCACCACATCTTTTCGCCATCGCGGAAGAGGCTTTTTCGTAAGAATAACCCACCTCCTTTGACAATGATGGATGCTCATAACCTCGTTTTCCCCCAGGGATATGCTCCGAGATGGCAAGAATCAAACAATAGTGGTCTCTGGTGAATCCGGTGCTGGTAAGACCGTCAGTGCGAAATACATCATGCGTTATTTCGCTATGCGAGAATCTTCAGACCAGCCTGGCAAATATACGTCGGGTAGAGCGGACGCGATCAGTGAAACGGAGGAACAAATATTAGCCACAAACCCTATCATGGAAGCTTTTGGAAATGCGAAGACAACGCGTAACGACAACTCTTCTCGTTTTGGAAAATACATTGAGATCATGTTTGACTCCAAGACGAATATCATTGGAGCGAAGATCAGGACCTACCTCCTCGAGCGTTCGAGATTGGTCTTTCAGCCTCTCAAGGAGCGAAACTATCATATTTTCTACCAGCTTGTTGCTGGTGCCACTGAAGCAGAGCGCGAGCAGCTGGGTCTTTTGTCAGTGGAGGAATTTGATTACCTGAACCAAGGAGCAACTCCGACGATTGACGGTGTTGATGACAAGGCCGAGTTTGAGGCTACTCGAAAATCTCTATCCACTATCGGGGTCTCAGAGGACACGCAGGCTGCCATATTTCGTGTTCTAGCCGCTCTGCTCCACCTAGGCAATGTCAAAATCACCGCCACTCGCACTGACTCCTCCCTGTCGCCAGCGGAACCTTCTCTTGTGCGTGCTTGCGAAATGCTCGGGATCGATGCCAATGAATTCGCCAAGTGGATAGTCAAGAAGCAGCTGATTACGCGAGGAGAGAAGATTACCTCGAACCTGACTCAGCAGCAAGCAATTGTTGTGCGAGACTCTGTTTCGAAATTCATCTACTCCAGTCTGTTTGACTGGCTTGTGGACAGAATCAACCGTGCCCTAGCCCCTGAGGAAGTATTGAGTAAAGTGAAATCGTTCATTGGTGTCCTGGATATTTACGGTTTCGAGCATTTCGCAAAGAATTCGTTCGAGCAATTCTGTATCAACTACGCCAACGAGAAGTTGCAGCAGGAATTCAACCAGCACGTGTTCAAACTTGAGCAGGAAGAGTACATACGTGAACAGATTGATTGGACATTCATTGAGTTCTCAGACAACCAACCCTGCATCGACCTGATTGAAGGCAAGCTCGGAATATTATCCTTGCTTGACGAGGAATCTCGCTTGCCAATGGGCTCCGATGAGCAGTTCGTCACCAAGCTTCATCATAATTTCGCGGCAGACAAACAAAAGTGCTACAAGAAGCCTCGATTCGGGAAATCCGCCTTCACCATTTGTCACTATGCTGTGGACGTCACATACGAGTCCGAGGGATTTATCGAAAAGAATAGAGACACCGTTCCTGACGAACACATGGAGATCCTCAAAAATTCCACCAATCCTTTTGTGAAGGAAGTGCTTGATGCGGCTGCAGCGATTCGCGAAAAAGATTCTGCTTCTGTTTCATCTAAACCAATGGCAGCACCGGGTCGAAGAATTGGCGTGGCGGTGAACCGAAAACCCACATTGGGAGGAATCTTCAAATCCTCTCTCATCGAACTTATGAACACAATTAACTCCACAGATGTCCATTATATCCGTTGTATCAAGCCTAATGAAGCAAAGGAGGCTTGGAAGTTCGAAGGCCCCATGGTCCTCAGTCAACTCAGAGCGTGTGGTGTGCTTGAAACTGTTAGGATCAGCACTGCAGGCTATCCGACTCGCTGGACTTACGAGGAATTTGCTCTTCGATATTATATGCTCTGTCACTCGTCGCAATGGACGTCGGAAATCAGGGAAATGTGCCATGCCATTCTGCGGAAAGCATTGGGAGATGTCAGTCACCAGAAGCAAGACAAGTATCAGCTTGGTCTTACCAAGATCTTCTTCCGCGCCGGTATGCTTGCTTTTCTCGAGAACCTTCGAACCTCCAGATTGAACGAATGTGCGATCATGATTCAAAAGAATCTCAAATGCAAATATTATCGGCGGAGATATCTGGAGGCTCGTGAATCCATCGTGACGACCCAAGCATTGATCAGAGGTTTCCTGGCGAGGCAGCGCGCAGAAGATGCGCGCCGGATCAAAGCGGTTACCACTATTCAAAGAGTATGGAGGGGTCAAAGAGAACGAAAGAAATACCACGAGATTCGAAACAATATCATTCTCTTTGAGTCAATCGCTAAAGGTTATTTATGCCGACGCAACATCATGGACACCATCGTTGGCAACGCGGCGAAAACAATACAGCGTGCGTTCCGTTCCTGGAGACAGTTACGCGAGTGGCGACAATATCGCCGGAAAGTCATTATCGTTCAGAACCTCTGGAGGGGCAAGAGAGCTCGAAGACAATACAAGAAATTGCGTGAAGAAGCAAGAGATCTCAAACAGATTTCTTACAAGTTGGAAAACAAGGTCGTGGAGTTGACTCAGTCTATTGGGTCATTGAAACGTGAGAACAAGTCTCTCCTGGCCCAACTTGAAAACTACGAGAGTCAGTTGAAATCGTGGAGGAGCCGACACAATGCCCTTGAAACCCGCTCAAGAGAACTTCAAGCCGAAGCCAATCAGGCTGGAATTACAGCGGCGCGGCTGACGGCCATGGAAGAAGACATGCAAAGGCTTCAGCAGAATCACAACGAGGCTCTTGCGACTATCAAGCGCCTCCAAGAAGAGGAAAGGATATCGCGGGAATCCATTCGCTCTGCTGACCTCGAGCTAGAGAGGCTAAGAAAGCTGAATACTGGCCATGAGCATGAGAATGCATCTCTTCGTCACCAAATTGCAGAACTACAAGAACAGCTGGAGATCGCCAGAAGATCGCTGTCTGCAAATGGTGTAAATGGAGAGATGCAGAACGGCAATGCCACCCAGCCTCCTGCAAATGGTCTCATCAACTTGGTATCTTCTAAGAAGTCGAAGCCGAAACGAAGGAGTGCGGGAGCCGAGAGGATCGACACGGATCGCTTCAGCGGTGCCTATAACCCGAGACCCGTCTCCATGGCTGTTCCTAATTCTAGCTCCTTCCGCCAGAACTTATCAGGGACTACATGGGCTTCCGGAATGGATTCTATCGAAGCGGAGCTTGAGACTATCCTGTCTGAAGAGGAGGAGCTGAATGAAGAAGTGACCATGGGTCTCATACGCAATCTCAAGATCCCTCTTCCTGGCTCTAATCCTCCTCCGACAGAAAAAGAAGTCTTGTTCCCTGCTTACCTCATTAACCTTGTTACCTCCGAGATGTGGAACAACGGTTTTGTGAAAGAATCTGAAAGATTCCTTGCCAATGTCATGCAGTCAATCCAACAAGAAGTTATGCAACATGAGGGCGACGATGCAATCAATCCCGGTGCTTTCTGGCTTTCAAACGTTCATGAAATGCTTTCCTTTGTATTTTTGGCAGAGGATTGGTATGAGGCACAGAAAACTGACAACTACGAATATGATCGTCTGCTGGAAATCGTGAAACACGACCTGGAGAGCTTGGAATTCAACATCTATCATACCTGGATGAAGGTGTTGAAGAAAAAGCTCTACAAGATGATCGTACCGGCAATTATTGAATCTCAATCACTTCCAGGTTTCGTTACCAGTGAAACCAATCGATTTCTAGGGAAGCTCTTGCCTTCAAATAACACTCCAGCTTACAGTATGGACAACCTGCTCAGTCTTCTTAATAGTGTCTACAAAGCTATGAAGGCCTACTACCTCGAGGATTCAATCATCACACAAACCATCACCGAACTTCTGCGTTTGGTTGGTGTTACCGCCTTCAATGATCTTCTCATGCGGAGGAACTTTCTCTCGTGGAAGCGGGGCCTTCAAATCAACTACAACATCACTCGGATTGAGGAATGGTGCAAGAGTCATGATATGCCCGAAGGAACTCTGCAGCTAGAGCATCTCATGGTAAGTTTCCCCTTCGTGAAGGCTCTAGTAATCAATTCTGACCCCATTTTTTTTTAGCAAGCGACCAAGCTTCTCCAGCTTAAGAAAGCGACATTGAATGATATCGAGATCATTCAAGATATCTGTTGGATGTAAGTGTTTCCGTTTACCAATGCTCACAGCCCCCCTTGTATTCACTGGCTTATCAACGTCTTTCACAGGCTCTCTCCGAACCAAATTCAGAAGCTATTGAACCAGTATCTGGTGGCGGACTACGAGCAGCCGATTAATGGAGAAATTATGAAAGCGGTAGCTTCTAAAGTTAGTGAAAAGAGCGATGTGCTCCTTTTGACTGCCGTGGATATGGAAGACAGTGGTCCTTATGAGATCGCTGAGCCGCGCGTGATCACGGCTCTGGAGACTTATACTCCGTCCTGTGCGTATTCTTCTCACACATTGTCAGTGTGCCTCGCTAATGAGTAAACTAGGGCTCCAAACGCCTCGGCTGAAACGCCTCGCCGAGATTGTATCTGCCCAGGCAATGGCTCAACAGGAAAAACTCGACATGGAGAATAGTGCCAGTGGTGCCGAATAACGTTGCCGTCTACGTACTTGACTGCGTTCCTGACAAATTATTAATCAATATCATGATGCATTTTGTCATTGGCTCCATCTTTTGGCATGTGAGTATATGTTTTCAGGCGGTAACAGACCTTTGTTTTGAAGAAATGCATGGTTATATGGAGGGTATATTATCCCTCATCGATCTGGTGTAAATTGCTTGCTGGAAATAAACTGTTCGGTACAATATTCCTACAGAATCGTCATCCCTGCACGCCGTTATTCATATATATACCTTTTCCATGCCAGCCATTCTAATTGTTGGAATTCATGACATACCGGTCTAACTGGATTCGGTAGTCATATAAGCTGATGTGATACATCATATTGGAAGCCAAATACCCCGCTTCTCACAATAAGGCTTATACGCCAGGTCTCCCACATCTGATTAGAATCAGGAATCAAGTCTCCTTCATATCATCATATCGTCTTCTATAGTGGTGCTTGTAGAAGCTTCTCCCCTATATGCTTATAGCCATAACCTCAACACTAATATGTGCAGCGTCTTAGATCAGATCGGTAGGCCCTTGGTTAGATCATATACGATAACAGGAGTCTCTATATGCTGCTGGATGTAATCATGTAGTTATAAATGAAATTGTGATTGATCATGTGCACATTTGAGATCTTGCTGTAATTGAATATGGCAGCACCGGGCCCGAACTGCTGGCGCACGAAGCAAGAGGTGGATAACTTTTCTGGATGTGGGCCCAGCGGGTGCCAAGGCGTCCGAACTCAAGAGACTAGAGAAACTCTTAAATAAGAGGTACGGACTACGGGGTATTATGCTTGTTCAGTACATTGGGTACATAGTATCTTATAGTCTTATTTCTCCAATTCCAAACAGGGCCCTCCAACGTGTTTTTTTTCCCCTCTGTATGACCTTTATTGCTCGAACTGGATTGCAACTTGTCAAGGAGGTACTAACGTTGAGATACAGTACGGAGTACATACAAGAATAGCCTTCTGATACGGGGTCAACCCGACCAAGATATTTTCTTGAATACATAATTCGGTTCACTGGTACGTGTATCACACGCTTACAAGTCTTAGCATGATTCTCACTAGAGATCAATATGAGATTTCAGCAACCATTATTGCCAAACCATGAAGACCCTCAATTTCATCACAGGCAACAAAAACAAATTGGCAGAAGTCCAAGCCATTCTCGGCGACACCGTGGAAGTTCAGAACCGCGCCATTGACGTCCCGGAAATTCAGGGCACTTCAGAGGAAATCGCAAAAGAAAAATGCCGTCGCGCAGCCGAAGTGGTAGGTTTGAAGCTCGCGTCAAAAAAGAATCCTCATCATTATCCCTCGAGGACACATGAAGACTTACAGCGTCTACCAACCTGAACCAGATAGGTGGCCCAGTCTTGACAGAGGACACGGCACTTGAATTTCACGCGTTGAAGGGGCTTCCTGGCCCATACATGTAATGTTCTCCTTCGAGAAAGCATCTAGTTGTGGGTTTGACCAGGATAACTAAGAGAAAAAAAAAAGTAAATGGTTCCTTGAAGCTCTTGGTCATGACGGCCTGAACAAATTGCTTGATCCGTACGAAGACAAGTCCGCTGAAGCTGTTTGTACATTCGCCTTCTCCAGCGGTCCTGGGGCAGAGCCTATACTCTTTCAAGGAAGGACGGTGGTAAGTTTTATGATTCGTATTGCTGAACGCGACGACATCTGTAATAAGCAGGCTGAGCTTTCTTTGCACAGGGTAAAATTGTAGCGGCACGCGGCCCAACAGATTTTGGTGCGTGGATGGATCTTAATATAGCAAGGTCGGCTTAAAACTCATGTGAAAGTGCAGGCTGGGATCCAATCTTCGAATACGAAGGCCGGACGTACGCAGAGATGGATAAGCAGGAGAAGGTAAACTCTAAAGACATACGTCCCGTTGCCTTCCTTCACAGACTGATCGATGACGCCCTGTCAGAATCAAATCTCCCATCGCTACAAGGCCCTGTCGAAACTGAAACAATGGCTAGCTGAGACGACCGTTTGATCTGTGAAAGTTACAAGGAAAAAAATTCTAGGCAAGAGCAGCGTCGAAGAGGAGATCAATCTGCTGCGGATTTTGCCCGAGATTTCTTCCATGCTTCTACCCAGGCTGCGATTCTAGCACAGTTGCTCTCTATATCTTCGCTGTTTTCACTCGTTAATTCAATCACGATGTCTTCATCATAAGCTTCTCTTGCTTCTTCCAGAAGCAATCCAAATATCTCGGCGTCCATATTTTCTTCTAGCTTCGTTTGTGAATATCCCCTGTATTCGGATTTCATGGTCAGAGCCACATTTCAATAGTCATCATACTGCGAAAGTTCATCTCTATATCGGGAAAGATATACCTTGCTGATAGACGGTCGTAGAATATAGAGGTAGAGGGGCACCGTAGGACCACGACAAGATCAATCCAAGATTTAGGGAATAGATCGCAGGCGTGCCAGTCAATGAGATAACCTCCCTGGAGAACCTCATCCTCAATGGCGTCCAGCAACTAGCATCCAGCAAGAATCAGTATATGGCTTGAATGATAAAACAAGAAACAGCATATGACCGATGCTTGCGTGAGCCCTGCTTGCCCACGCTGCTTCCCATCAGATGACAAGCCTCATACAAACCTTGTCTTCATCAATAATCCAACTCTGACGCTCTTGGTCAAATCCGTCATAGCAATCTCGATCTTTGGCAACCTGGTTGATTGACAGATGTCGCAGCCCCGTTTCTTGCGCGACTTGTTCGCAGTGGACTGTCTTTCCTACTCCGGGAGTACCAGTGATGATAATATTTGGTAAAGTTCTCATGATGACTGTTGGCCCACCAGCGCGAAAACGACACACACAGTCAAAGCTTGTCCGTCTCGATTCAGGGGCGCAATCCCTCTCGTTCGTTATGGGAATTGGCGAAATCCAGGAAAATTGAGAGAATCAATGGTGCCGATAAGCGCTGCGAAAAGATAATCTTTTTTGCAGAAATAATGCCAAGACGAAGGCGGGCAGTTTTTAATTTTGTGCTGTTTTCAGTCATCAGATGTCGCTAGTGCGGGATGCTGCCAACTCTATGCAGACAGACGACTGAAATAATGATCTCTTGTCATAGCTTAAGTGGTGGACTTTATACTGTCATCAAGGTATGTTTCAAGGAGGGAACTACTGAATAATGATAAAGACATACACGATAGACGGGTAGTTAATCTTACATACAGGACAATTGCTTTGAATCAAAGCCTCTTTTAACTTACATATGTTCGCTGAATCGTCTCGAAATCGTTTTTATTTTTTTCAGTTTTCACTATTTGATGCGGTCTTGACATACCGGAAGGAAGTCGTTCGTCTTTAGAGGCGATTCTGTCGTAATTTATAATATTCTGGTGAGAAAGGAAATATCCACAACTTAAGTTCAATCTGTAGGTGGTAATGCGCCTGAATGTTCCTCAAGCAATGGCTCGTGAGTCACCACGGTAGAAAATTCTTGCCAGGGCATTTGTATACGGCAATACGGTCCCAATCCTGGCTCGAATTCGTGGCATCTTCGAAAGAGATCTCCTAGGCCGCTACATCCTCAAATATGCTTCACGTCCAGTGGAGTAGATACCACTTTCAATTAGAAATCCAGAGCATTTTTTTCAGCTGGACTTGCTGGTTTACCCCGGACTCTAGCCTATTATGGAACACAATGGTGCATTATGGATCATACAAAGCTCCATTTACAGCCATGATGTTCATTTCTAGACTTCCTCTGGAGGTAAAGAGGTGGTCTAGACGCATAATCGTAACAATTCGAACTCTTTGTACTTTTGTAAGTAAGGGACTCCTCTCCTCCATGCTTTCATCAGTCGGGCAGGATCCGAAGCTTTCACAGATTGCCCGATCAGCCGTCTTATTGCTGGAGAGGTCTTGAACATCGGATCAAACACGAGCAAGTTGGCGGTACCGTTCTTCGCGACCTCAAAGCCAATGATAGTCATGGAGTGTCCTTGGTGTTGGAAATAGATTGGGGGCAAATCCGTTTTCAAGACTTTCTCCTCTCCGTCTACCGAGCAGCCTGACCGAAAGTAGGCCGCCACAGCCTGTAGCAACGCATCATGCGCACGCATCGTCTCAGTCCCGCTGAAAGCACTGGCTTCACATCTACAAACAAAATCGTTAGATCGCGTCCCAGTAAAGGATGCACAAGACCTACTTTATACCGAGGCTAAGAAAGAGGGCTTGCGCCTGCATGACAGTTAGCCGAGGGGTTTACAAACGCTCAAATCCGATCTTACCTCCGGAGTGCCAATGTATTTCCTCGTGCCCTTTATACCTCCTGTCTCGATTTTCCCAGTGCTGTTGTATCCCATGTCCCAGGCCTGCTCAATCATGTCCTGCAATTCAAGAATAGAGGGCACTCTGCCAGGAAAATGCTCATGACCAGGCCTCTGAGCTTCCTGAATGTGGGAAATGAGCATTTGTATGTTCCTATAGCCACAAAATCCCCCTTCCCTCGGTAATTTGAAGATATGACGGACTTTTGGACTGCAGAAAAAGGCACGCTGAACAGAGGTATCTTGTTCACAAAGCTGTACTAGAACGGGAATGACTTGAGAGGTCTCGTTTTCGACAATCTCATCCCTCACGATTGAGCCATTGGGACCTATTTTATTCAATCGGGTCACTTTAGCCCCATTTTGCAGTAGTTTCCGCAACCAAGACGGCATCTGCTTCTCGTGAGCATAAGGGCCCAACTCCGCACGCTACATGACTGGTTAGCACAAATGATTGTCAGAGTCACATGGGTTGCTGATTACCCCCAGTCTCCTTATTTTGCCTCCTGTAGGAATGGCTGTCTCCCGAATCTCACGTTGACGTCCAGCTTCAGATGATTTCACTTCCAAGACTGGGTCGTGGCCGTGTGAGGAGGCTGATTGCTGGGTAACTGACAAACCCTGCTCGGTCTCCAAAGAGCCATGGGAGTCGATATTTTCACAGTTCACCCTAGGAGTTCGGACGTCAAATCCCCCGACATCCTCGAGTGCCAACGTTTCTGCAATGTGCAAATCAAGGTGGGTTTGCAGTTCAGCGGTTCGAACAGATTCTCCACAGCCATGTGGACAATCGATATACGAGTTCCTGTCACCATCCTGGTTATTTGCGAAGTGACGTTGTACACGTCGAAAGCTTTCCTCATCCAGTCTGACTGCTACTTCGTTGGTTTCCTGCCTGTTGGGAGGCGAGATCTCTTCCTCTAGGTGACAGACTTCAACATGCTGACTCAGAAAAGAGCTATCACGATCGTTGAACTCGCAGAAAGGACATGATAATGGCTCGTTTCTTGCGTCATCCATAACACGTCTATGGATATTCGGGTGAATATCCATAGACGAAGTTTGGTGATGCCGGAATTTCTGCCTGTGTGTTGTCGCCAGTTGACCCTGAGTATGCTGCTATAATGGGAGCCGGTGCTCAGCCACTAGCTCCAGACAGACATCCGGGGGGGGGGGGGGGGGGGGGGTCGTCTTGGCTATTATTAGCCCAAGGTATCCATGAAGAATGGGTTGTTCCTAAGAGTGTAATTTAAAGAAACGAAAATACAATAATCATAGGGAAAAGAGCTGGGAGAGGAAAAAGAATTAAAGGAAAAAAAAAGAACAAACGAGAGGTGTCAGAGTTGACATCCGGACCTGAGGCAGTGCAAACAGCTCTCATAACACTAACCAGGTACTCCGTACTCCGTACTTACCTACCGTACCTATTATTAATCACGGAGCACCTCGTCCTCACCTCGATATGACTAAGAGGGGGAGATAGAGGATAAACGGTAGGGAACGAAAGTTTACCGAAGTTGACATGCAGCTGCAGGGCATATACGTGCATACATATATACTCCCGGCTTAACCTTGTATTTTTTTTACCATAATATTAATATGTATTTTGCATACCAGCATATCATCACCAATCCCAATCAATACTAAATCGATACTATATACTAAGTACTCCTGAATTCCCCCAAACCCCCCTCAAACTCGAAGCTGGACCGCATCGAGACAGCGAGTCTTATAGCCTTCACGTGAACCACGTGAAGGCGTACAGACTGTTAAGTGTGAATTTATGGCCCCAACGCTGACATCTAGATGTTGACTCTCACCGCTGAAAGCCTCCCATCGGCATCGGCAGGGTCATTGGTGATGTTGGAACGATCTCAGCTAAGATTGTTCTTATCATTATAAGGAGGGAAAGAAGAACAGGGCAAGCTGCAGTGCTGCAGTAGTTTCGTTGCCTGGTGATTGATAATGATTGACGGGTTCTCTAGCATAGGCAATCTAGACTCCTGATGGTACTGTATGTAGGTACTCGATGGTAACCCACAGTCAGTTACTCTGATCACCATCTAATTTACGCAGCTAGAGCCGAAAGAATTTAATTATTCCATTCGTGGCGGGGCACCGGGAGCAACCTTGCAACCACCGGGAGGAGGGTTCTTTTTTATCTTTTTATCTTTTTTTTTTAAAAAAAAGAAAGGAAAGGAAAGGAAAAGAGAGAGTGGAGGGAAGAAGATAAAAATTAAAATGGGTAAATTAACCGTATCTGATGCTTTCAGGACAAACATCATATGGGATCGACCAGAATGCAGACTATGAATATGATCGTGATTATAAAGCATGAAGTCATGCAAATGACCTAATCTTGCCCAACTGAATGCACCATACGGAGGAGATATCGGTATTAAAGTTTGGCTGTGCTGGGCTAGTCCCAGGAGGAAGTCGGGTCCTCCGCCCGCAGCCAGCGCCGATATCGTTGGTGGCCCTGCGCTAGCACTAGGGGCCGAAAAAAAAAAGAGATAGTAACATTTTGGAGTCATCGTTGCCAGGTACTCCGCTTTCGCAAGTATTCCGGCGGCACATAAGACAGGCCGGCCTCTCCCGGCCTCACCTGGAGAAGAATCAAACAATTTGTGCTCTACATTTCTTCTGACTTCTTCAATTTCTTTTCCAGCAGCATGAATTTCCTCCCAAAACCTGTCTCAGTGCATGCCCCACCTCTGACCAACGGCGACACCATGAGATCCGATGGCGGATGGGTTGTCCAAAAATTTGGCGGAACCAGTGTCGGCAAGTTTGCGTTCAATATTGTTGATCAGATTGTAATGTATGAATGACATGGGTTATTGACTTCCAATCCGTCGCCATGTGGTTTTCCAATGGATGGCTGATAGTTCCGGTTTTGCATTAGACCATGTCTATCCGAACACAGAGTCGCTGTGGTCTGTTCAGCCAGAAGTAGCTCTTCTAAGGCAGAGGGCACCACAAACCGGTGAGTCATAACGGAACTATTCTTCCAGGTTCTCATTCGAATCTCCTAACGCTTCTACCTTCAAAAGCTTGCTGCGAGCTGCGCGAGATGCCGAAAACCCCAAATCGCAAAATTATGTCACCTTGGTGGATGTTGTGCGGCAAGAGCATGTTGCGGTCGCTGAACAGCAGCTGAAGTCTATCGAATTGAGGGACCGGTTGATTACAGAGATCCATGAGGAATGCTCCCATGTTCTCAAGGTCTTGGAGGCTGCACAGACCCTGGGGGAAATCAGCCCTCGATGTGTTGACAAAGTGATCAGCACTGGAGAGAAGCTAAGCTGTCGCTTAATGGCAGCACTTCTTCAAGATCGGGGGGTCGACTCAGAATACGTGGACTTGGCCGAGGTAATTGACTTTCCAGCGGGGAGTCAGGGCCTCGATCAAGAATTCTATGACCGCCTTGCCGCTGTCCTCGGCGCGAAGGTCGAAGCTTGTACGACAAAGGTGCCAGTGGTGACTGGATACTTTGGGCCCGTGCCAGGGGGCTTGCTGGATAAGATCGGTCGTGGTTACACGGATCTCTGCGCCGCCCTTGTTGCTGTCGGAGTCCATGCCGAAGAACTCCAGGTGTGGAAGGAGGTAGATGGGATATTTACCGCAGATCCACGAAAGGTCCCTACCGCTCGTCTGTTGCCAACCATTACGCCGGCGGAGGCTGCTGAGTTGACGTTTTACGGATCCGAGGTCATCCATCCCTTCACAATGGAACAAGTCATTCGGGCGAGAATCCCCATTCGGATAAAAAATGTCATGAACCCAAAGGGTAAAGGCACTGTGATCTTTCCCGAGCCGCAAACAGGGCTTGAGAAAACGATTCCTGGACATGACCCGAAGCTTTTCCGGACGAGAAGCTCGAGCCTCCTGTCGCAGCGGGAACGTCCGAAGAGACCGACAGCTGTGACCATTAAAGACAAAATTCTCGTGATCAACGTGCATTCAAACAAACGTTCTCTATCCCATGGATTCTTTGCAGGAATTTTTTCTGTTTTGGACCGATGGCGTCTTTCGATTGACTTGATCTCCACCAGTGAGGTCCATGTTTCCATGGCACTTCATTCGGAAATGCCGCTACTTAATGGAGTGGGCCGAGATGAGTACCAGATCATTGATGAGGACCTCAGTGGTGCCATTCAGGATCTGAGGAAATATGGCACGGTCGATATTATCCCGGGGATGGCGATCCTCAGTCTCGTGGGCAAGCAAATGAAGAATATGGTCGGTGTTGCCGGACGGATGTTTTCCACCCTTGGCGAGAACAATATCAATATCGAAATGATTTCGCAAGGTATGTACGACATTTTATGGCCTATCGGGGGTGTTCTTTTTTTTTTTTAAAAAAAAAAGAATCCCTTTTCTCCTCCGTTTGAGCGGTATGGATGCTTACCTTACACAGGGGCAAGCGAGATTAATATTTCGTGTGTTATAGACGAAAGGGATGCCGACCGCGCCATCAATATTCTCCATACCAGTCTGTTCACCTTTTTGGATTGACCGTCGGCCATCGGGCTTGTTTTGATTTTTCTCTCCCCCAGACATGTTGGCGCTTTAGATCCGATCCTGTCTCATTGGCGCTGAAGGTATTTTAACTCTATTGATTGCATAGAATCCCACTTATTTCCTTAACAAACTCATGTTACGGGAGATAGAGCGGCATATTATTCGAATTTTTCCGGAGGAGGCGCACAATTGGCGTTTGTACATTCGTCTGACATTTTGGGAAGGGTGGGAAAGAGGAAAGGATATTTTCTTGTTTCACGACATCTCATGAAGAACGACAAGGGCATAATCTCGCTGTATATACTTCTCATTGTTCAATAGGTAAATAGAAATAGTTAAATAGAATCACTGTATTTACGTCATCTCATCTGGCAGGTCTCGGCAATGGCCTCATATCCGAGCTTCGCTCACAGTCATGGGGTCTGACATTGTAATGAGTGTGAGGTTAGGGAGCACAGTTGTTAATTAGAAAGGCGTCTCGTGTCTCCAATTCGTCGCTTTCGCCACGTCTATTACTACAGTCAGACCTCGTTAGTAGGATTCGGGGTAGAACGATAGCCCCGTTAGACAGATTTTTTTTTCGTTGGTGATTTATTTCCCACCGAAAGTCTGTAAAATCCCGGCACCCGATATGTAGTAACGCCTTTTACACCCAAATCGTTGTAATGAAATTTGAATAGAGCAATTCTATTGGTGGTTCCGGAGATGACGCCATGACATACAGTTGAGGACTTGGCTTAAGGAGTACGGAGTATATAACTAATTAGGTATTCTCTTATTTAATACGATATTCGTATTATAAGGATTAGAGACACCGGATGGATTCCATCGTTATAATTATTGGATACCCTTTTGTATAATTTAGTCAAGCTGGCATCCCTAGATGATAGCTCCTTTGCTATCAACGATCCTTGCTTTCGAGAAAGTCTCTGATCCAGTAGGTTGGGTAGGATAGATCATAGAGGGTGCAATGGGCCGTGGCCGATGACGAGGGTTCTCGGGACGAACCTATCAGGGCACTCGGATGCGTCCTCCAGGGCTGGCTCTGCCGGCATTGTTTCGGCACGCGTCGCCTAAAGCGAGACAATTGGGCAGAGGGGCAGACCGCCCGCGTCGGTCCTTGCCTACCTAGGCAGCTAGGGATTAACTGCGCAGGGCAGGAATGGAGGGAGCCACGCCCACGTCACTCTCTGGACCGGCCCACCCCGTTCCGCGCTTGAGACACTCTGAGCCACAAGCCAAGTATCGTCCCATTACGGTCATCAAACACGCGTCATACTGCGAATCAACGCGTGTTCGACGCGTCTATGACAATACCTGACCATCCATCCCCCCCCATTCCCCCCCAGCGTTGAGGCTTTCCAGATCGCCCTTGGCAAGTTGACGCCTGCGCCCACTTCCCTCATCCAAAGTTACAACCTTACTGACGGATATTGGCATCTTGGATCCGCCGGATTATTCTTACCTTTCGCTTGATTTCCTGCCCATTGTCTTACCCTATCTCCGGATTTGCGGGCCCTTGGATGTTAAAAAGTCGCCAGATCAGAGCGGCGCCTCCCTGCCTTACCCTGAGGCTGTTTCCCTCTCCGCCTCCCTCGAAGAAGATCCCTCCTCGTCCGCTTCCCGTCCCAAACCCTCGATAGTCTGTTTGGCAGTCTGTTTTGGTTTTGGGTTCTTGGAATCTACTCTGTCTTTTCGATTTGGATGCCTATCTATTCACTTCAAGACTCCTTATCTATCCGTCCCTCGGTTGGTGTCTATCCTGAGTGACCACTCTCTCGACCTTCACGCTGGTTATCCTTAATTGGCATTGAGTTCCCTCACGTCCTTTCACGTGTCATATCCTACGATCTCGGCAGTGATCGATTCAGATACCTCGTCGAGCTGTCGTCCAGATGGCTTCGACGCGTCCTCCGCCTGACTTGCGGAGTTACCCTGATAACCCTCCGTCATCCGACCGGCCTGGGAACTCCTCAAAACAGCCTGCTGGTCTCCAACCGTCGCCATTGCCTCTCCAGCCTATCGAGAATGTGCCTTCAGCTCCCGATTGTGTCCTGAATCCACCATCCAGCAGTGCTCATGGACCCTCACCCATCAAGGGCCGGCGTCGACCAAGTTCCTCTCATCCAGGACAAGGAAAATTGAGCTTCGTATCGATCTCAGCTCCCTCGCCTCCTCTATTCGCAACCGATTCCCCCACCAAGAAACATACCTCCACTGAGCATCATCGTCACACCCCGTCATTACCTCAGCAAGATTCCTCTTCCACCTGTGCCAGTGTCCCGTCGGCTTATCCACAAGAGCAGCAATCGAAATCGGGAATGAGTAACGACGACAATTTTGCTAACTTCCCCGATCCCACATGCAGTGTTAAACCTCCTCCAAAGAGGACCCTCATGGAGGCCGCCCCATTGAAAGATCGACCTGCGAAGAAACAGAAACGCGAGGAACCTTCCACTTTTTCGCTTCCTGAGCCTCACGAAATGCCGCCCATTGAAGATGACGGAACCAAACCCCCTTACAGCTATGCGACCTTGATTGGAATGTCGATCTTGCGCGCCCCGAATCGAAGATTGACGCTCTCACAGATTTACAAATGGATTTCTGACACTTTCTCGTTCTATCGCTCTGGTGACACGGGCTGGCAGAATAGTATTCGACACAACCTCAGTCTGAACAAGGCATTTGTGAAACAAGAACGCCCGAAGGATGATCCAGGAAAGGGAAATTACTGGGCGATCGAACCCGGCATGGAGGCACAGTTTCTCAAGGATAAACCTGTGCGTCGTGCTACGTTGTCAAGTATGCCCCTTCCTCCGGCAACCACGCAGGGGGAGTCACCTTCATTTGCTCCAAATCCTGGAACAACTACGTGGAGAGTCCCTCCGCCGCCGCCCTCATCCAACCAAACCTCCCAGACCAGCCAACACCAGGACTTATCCTCTGATGCGACCCTACCTGCTTCGGATCCCGCCCTTCAGGATGACAGTGGCGATGAAGAAGTCCGCGGCGCGGCCTCTCAATCTCAGGTTCCGCGTTCCTCCCCCCCTCAAGTCATCCACTCGTCTCCCCCTGTCGCTGCGACACGCTTCTCGCGCCAAGGTACTCCGCCCACTCCGTCCCGTCCGATCACATCTTCGGCGGCTGTTTCACGCTCACGGAAGCGCCCCTCTGTTGGCATGAACGACAGTGGCTACTATTCTTCACTCGAATCATCGGCGATGAGGTCCAACAAGGCTGGCCATATTCTTACCTCTGATTTAGATATCGAACCACCACGCATTAAACGTGGGCGTGCGGAGGAAGAGATTGCACGTATCCGGAGCTCCTCCCATGACATCAGTCCTAGCCATTCCACAGTGTCGAAGAAGGATCAAGCTCTCGGGGTTGGTTCTTCTCCTTTCCGTGGAGAATACGTCAGTCTATTGCCTCCTCCACTCACCCCGGTGGTAAAGTTCAAGAAGCCTGCGAAGCCGCCGCCATCGCTTTCACCTAATACCAACCTGCGTAATCACCGGAGAAAAATACAGCATATGGTGAATTCTCCGCTCAAGAGCCTTGGGCTGACTGATGAAGACCTTCCCTGGAGTCCCGCCTTCAACATTCAGGACGAGACCTTGACGCCAAATGACAATCTCCATGTGCATTTCGACATCTTTGCCGATGCGACCGGGGAACATATCTCCACCCCAGACTACAGATCCCCTACAAAGCGTTCCACCAAACGGGGTTCAGGAGACGGGACTGCGGGATCAGACTGTGTCCTAGCAGATATCACGGCTACAAGTGGCAATAAGCGAATCGGTCCTTCTGCACCTTCGAACAAAGCTAAGGGTCTTGATCTCCCAGACTCTCCATCTAAGATACCCGAATCCGCTCGTTATGTCGATACTGCAAACGATGACTTTTTCTCGTTCAGTCTCTTCGATGACAGCCCCGGAGATGTGGACGGTGTTGACCTTTTGCAAGGGTTCCAGAAAATTGGTGGATCGAACAAGGATGAGTCTAGCTCCAAAGGACATGGACTCAGATCCAACCTTACTCCCCTCAATAACACTTCTTTCTTCTGAAGTGCACCTTTTTTTTTTGTTTTCAAATCGGGTTCTTTTTATGAAAAAGTAGAGGACAACTTATTGGAAGCGTTGCAGAGAAGGGAGTCAATGTCTGAAGCATCAGTCTTGATCCTTCTTTTGCTGTCGCCTCCTTTTTGATCTACAAGACAAAAATAGGGTGCTTCACTAACACGATTTGGGAAAGTGATTCTTGATGCTCTTTGATATGTTTGCCTCCTATGGCTTCATGATTCGTGTTGGAGTAATAAATGTTTGGAGTCGAGGATGGACACTGGTTTCAGGATTGACAGTTCTGTTTTGAGGGTTGATCGCTTTTTGTCATGAGTGTGGGACGTTCAACTTGTCACGATCTGATGAACCTTATTAAGATGTACATGACCAATGCAATGTCTATGAATTTTGACTTTACTGCTTGATATTTACCACAAATGATACTGATTGATCACAATCAAAGGAATTGAACAATTTCTTATCTCCAACTTTTTTTTTAAATCCGTTGATGCCCTCACGCTTGAAAGAATTGTAATAGAATGGCCATTTTTCATGAATGTTAAGAAGGGTATCATCTCACCATGTGGCCATAATAATAAATAATTTGGGTAATATGACAGCCCCAGACAAGCCCACACTTGTCTTCCTGCGCCAGACGCCCTCAAAATCACACACTGAAAAGAGAATTTTGCCCCCTACTATGACCGACAATTTCCCAAGCCAACACAAATAATACAAAAAAAAAAACGTAATAATGCGTAACAATGCCGTAAACCACATCTCCGAAATATTCCAGACTCGCAAGGGGCGACTGTCCGGAAGGAACAGTTGCTTGGATTCAAAAAAACAATGAAGTGGGCAATTTCTAGTCACTGCTGGCGCAACCCCTGCATCCACAGTTTACGCATTGAATCGCCTGGTCCTCCTTGAGCTGTGCTTTCGGTACTCGGCAAATACAAGTCGCGTTGAAGTTGGTCTCCTTGGTTTGGATGCAGCGAAGGCAACAGAGCTGGAATAGTTGTTAACCCAGTGTCCAGCAAGGAAAAGGTGAGTACCAATGGAATGCTGAAAAAAAATAATAGAATGGAACATGTGGTGTTAGTACCTTCTCGTAGCCCTGCTTCTTCCACTTTGCGATCAAGTTCGCATCAGCGTAGTTGTTCTTCAATAGCCAGTCGTACAGTTCTTTCGATATAGCTTTTTTGACATAATACAGGTCGTATATGTATCTCGAGCCTGGAGAGTCCACAAATGTTAGTGAGCTTATTCTGTCAGAACAACAAGAAGCCTGTCTGTGTTGTGTAGTAAACAACAACAAAGGGAAGGGGACGGGTGTTGACGAACGCAACTTACGTTGATGACTTATCTGAAAGATGGGCCATAAGACCTCGTGCTTTTTCTTCCCCTCATGAGAGGCATTTTCTGCATCTTTCATCTTGTTGCTGAACTCTAACAAGGTATCTTCAATATCATCGAACCCGGCTGGTGGGGGTTTGCGATTACGCGACGTCCGAATTGGAGGCATTTTGTAGATTTATATTTCGGAAGAAAGTGAAAAGTCGAACTTGGTAGAGGTGAAAGATTAAAACAAACTTATCTGTCCGATACTTGTTAGGAACAGGAAGAAAATAGTTGATATGTCGTTGTTCTATCTCAATCCAAAAGCGGTTTCTTCTGCAGCTGCGGCGACACTCTTGACTAACAGGGCAATGATTGATTTTCTGCCGCTTGACACCGCCCTTAATTTGACCGCCGGTTAGATTGCAAGCCAGGACGTCAGCGTACTGCTTCAAGATCTCTTGTATCCATTGCGACTACGAATTGAGTCAAAAAAAGAATCCCTCAAAAGCTTCTTCCCCGAATAGTCCGATTTCTTTTTTCATTTTCACGTCAATATGGATGGCCAGCCTCAGATCGACATCTCCAAGCTTAGCGCTTCGGATCGGAAAGAATTGAACCAGTTTTTGACAAATGAAGCGCAGAAGTCAAATATCCAGCAAGGTACGATGAGAATTAACCAATCTTTTCGATTAATGCCCACTACCCGTCTGTTTTTTGTCCGTTTGGCTCGGAGAAGGCTCTTGTTTCACCCCAGCAACCTAAATCAGTCGTCCCATGCCTCGGAAGACCATTTCTTGTGCGGAGATCCCTCGCTGACTTCTCTGTTTTCTTGCACATCGTCTAGCCGTTCACCACCTTTCCGATGTCTGCTGGAAGAAATGTATTACTGGCAGAATCACATCCAGTCGGCTTGACCGTGCGGAAGAGACGTGCGCCCAGAATTGCGTGGATCGATGGATGGATGCATACCTGGGCGTCTTGAAACATCTGGATACTCTTCGTGGACAATAAATCTCTTTCCACCAATGGATGGGATTTCTTAAGGTCTCCTTATCGACGGATATGAAGGAGATGAAACGAGGCGTCCTTCCATAATTTCCTTTCGTCATCGGGAATCAAAAATGTTACTATAGGGGAATTGGCATTGGCATGGGATTCGATAAGGTGATGCGGAGGACGGAGCACCTGGGGAACATGTAATTCTATTTACTTTTTTACTGTATTATCAAACATGACCTAGAATAGTGCCCCATAACTGAATACGTCTGGAACAAATTTTCTTAGAAGAATCATTTAAACTTCGTTGTAGTTTTGGCTTCTAGCCGTGTGACTGAGATTTTAAATGAACCACCTAATGAACCATCCAGACCCAAGGGAATTTCTTTTTTCTTTAGACGATAGCCAACTTGGTGGCCGCAATATCCAGAGCATCCACATCAGGAGTTAACCGGCAGAAAGCCTTCTTCGTACCATCGGGTCTGCTCAAAAGTCAGTTATAAATACAGAAACACTTTGACGGCCGCATTTGGAAGGATCCTTCCGTACCTGATGAGCGTGTTGACCTTGACGGTGTCCACATCGTACAACTTCTTCAGTGCCGCCTTAATCTGCCGCTTGTTTGCCTTCACGTCCACAATGAAGACAAGGGTGTTGTTCTCCTCGATCTTCTTCATGGCACTCTCGGTGTTCAGAGGGTGGATAATGACCTTGTGGGCGTCGAGGCGAGGCTCATGAGGAATGGACTTGCGAGGGTACTTCGGCGACCGGGAGAGCTGAAGGGTCTTGGGGCGGTGGAACGTCGTCGAAGTGCGAATCTTGCGCGACTTCTTAGAGTGGATCTAGAAGATGAAATCTCAGCATTGCATTCAGGTACAACGAGGGCCGTAGAGCATTGATTGAACGTACGCCGACTCCCTTGATGACCGCCTTAGCCGCAGCACCAGCCTTGTCGCTGGGCTTGACCTTGGTACCTGTTTGGAGCAATAGATGTCAGCTACTGTACCGCCGAAAGAAATCGCCGAAGAAATGACATCGAGAGCCATAAATTATCATAATTTTTATGTTCACTCTGCAGGTCACGCCAATGGAAGGTGTATAGGCTTTTTATCAAGTGCATATATTGATATGCGGCGGTCTTCGACTGCCACGCCATTTCCTGCGTTGCGAACGGCTCCGGAAACGATGTCTTGATAATTTCTGGTGCACAAAAAAGCAGTAGAACAAATCCTGGGTAGTTCATTACCTTTCTTGTTTTCCCCCTTTGGTGCCATGGCTGTCGTAGGCGTTGTCGAGATGGTTGTCGCGGACTCACAGTGTCGAGAACCCGAATTGTTGAAGTGCACTCGCTAAGCGAAAACCCTCATTGTGCTGTGTGGGTCACCTGACTTGCATATGGAGTAGTTCTCCGTCTGAGGGGTTGGAGAACCCTCACCGCCCGGGAGACAAAAAAACTTTAGGGTTCTGCCGCATCGGTCCGATAGCAGATAATGTCCGATAATGCTTTGACAAACATCGAAATCGACTCTGTAAATACTCTACATTGTAGAGAAGTTACTTGCATCCTTGCAATAGATTTTACTGGGATGGTCTATCTAACATGACCGCAAAGAAGCAGCGCTTTAAGCGTCCTACACTGCTCTCCAATACTCGTCCGCCACTGATCAAGAAGAATGCGAAGCCTCCCCCATCATTGTCCTCAAAAGCAACGCGGAATCTAATCCGCACTCATCATCAACTTCTGAAAGAGCGCGAAAGGGCTTTGGCTGCTGGAAATTCTGACTTAGTCAAGAGCATTGATGCTCAGATCGAAGCCAATGGCGGGTTGGAGAGCTACCAGCTCGCCAGCAAGACGGGGCAGTCAGTAGAGCGAGGAGGAGATTCGAGCACTGTTCTCATTGACTGGATCCATCCCATTTTGACACAATTGAGAGGATCGTCCTGTAAGCTCAGGGTTCTCGAAGTTGGAGCTCTCAGCACCAAGAATGCCTGTTCCAAAGATCGTTCTCTCGACGTCACAAGAATCGACCTTCACTCTCAAGAACCCGGGATTTTGCAGCAGGATTTCATGGAGAGGCCTCTCCCCACAAGCGATGACGAGCGCTTTCATCTGATCAGTCTTTCTTTGGTACTGAATTATGTTCCTACCGCTGCCGGGAGGGGGAATATGCTGAAACGTTGCACTGCCTTTTTAACAAAAGTCTTACCTCCTGACTGCCCCCTACCCGAGTTTGCTCCGTGCTTGTTTCTTGTGTTACCTGCCGCGTGCATCACCAATTCGCGGTATCTCACCCAACAAAGGCTGCAAGACATCATGACATCTTTGGGATTCAGTCTAATTAAGGACAAAGTGACAGCGAAACTTGTATATCAATTGTGGGAGTATGACTGCAGTTCAAGCCATGGACATAAAAGGTTTAGAAAAGAAATGTTGAACCCTGGAAAGTCAAGGAACAACTTTGCCATTACCATCGACGACACTATGCCAACGATGGGTACAAACCGATGATCTCTCATATTGATAACAAAGATATAATACAGTTAATTTGCAGAATTGCTTTCTTTTGGTAAGAATGCCCATACTGTTCCAATGACCGCCATTATTGATGACATAACCAGGAGCACCCAGTCTACAATTCTCTCTCCAACAGGGATCTCCTTTCCAAAAATCTTCAGATAGAATGCCAGCGGCAATATGATGCATATCGTGAAGCACAAGCAGGATCCCATCAATGCCATAATGCGGTCGAAAGACGGAAACACGATCGAGATGAAGACGATTACAACCACGACGAAAATGCGAACGGCAAACTTCGCCACGCGGATTGCCGTTTTCGTGGGCCCACTGGCATGGAGGGAAAGGGAGTTGTTTTGCGAGTTGAGACCAGAGAGGATTTCAACAGTAGCTATGAGTGGTCGGCAGCTGAAGGTGCTGTTAGCGTTTTACCCGGTATCCAGTTTTCTGACAAAGCTGGTGATACATACTTCAACGGTACTTTTGTAATCGGAATAATCGCGATAAATATAATAATGCAGATCGAGAAACCACGGGGATAGCCGGCAGTCAGCAAAATGTTGGCGGTGATCTCGTCACGAACGGCATCTCCAAACATCAACCAGCCAATGACGGCCATGGCACAATCGAGTGAATACTAAATTGGAAAGGTGAAGTTAGGGAATGAAGATTTCCCAGGAACAAGTAGATCGTCTTACAGTAAATATATATGTTGCCAACAGACTCCTCCCATACTTGAAAGGATGTCTCATGTCTCTGTAGATGTTTGGGAAAACACCGTGGCCGCCCCAGGGAGCTATGCAGGAGTCAGATACCCCATCACCCTTTTGTTTTTTTCAGAATTGACTTACACATGATGAGCCCGAAGCTGAGTGGAACAGTGGCCCAATTATCTGGAAAGATCGAAGTCCTCGCGGGCTGATGCAGCGAGCCAGGTGAATTTGGTTTAATAAAGCCGTCAATGACTACTATTATCACAACTTCGGCGAATTAGTACAGTTGGCAGAGATGTAAGAGAGCACTCAAACCTACTCGAAGTGCACGACAGTATACCAAGGATACTGGTGACACTCAAAAATCTCAGGGGGATGAAATTCAGCGGGATCAAAATGATCCCACAGATGATCTTCCACTGGACAACGCTAAGTCCAGGTATCAACACATCAAGACTGTCGGCGAACAGTACCACAAGCGCGACACATGCTCCTATAAGCTCCAAACAGAAAAGAAGGCTTGTAATGATACGAGCCTGACGTCCAAAGCTGATATATGCCAAGTCCGCATATGTTACCAGGCTATAGTCAACATCCAAGCACTTTGCGAGGATTCTGGCGGTATAGGCCGTAGATGCTGCTGCAAAGCTTAGAAATAACAGCCCGATAAGCCACCCAGCATGCTTAATGCCCAGGGGCAGACTAAGCAAACCAACGCCAATCAACACATTGACTGAATTGAAGATAGTCTGCGGGACAGTAGACTGCCCGACAATGACGTTTTCCTTCGTCCCGTCTTCACGTTGTACTTGTCTGATGAGTAACGGTTCCCGATCTGTATCCTGATCTCTATCTATGGACTGCAGCTGCTCGTTGTGGAATTGAATTGCACGTTGCCGAGTCGCGTCACTTACTCGAGATGAAATTGTGCCATAAGACGTTCCGAAGCTCCTACTTAAGGACGACGCCTCGTATGTACCAAGCAATCCAGTTCCCGGGAAGTCTCTCCTGGAGGGCCCCGCCTCTTCCCATGAAATTTCATGCCTGTCATCTTCAATGACACCATCTGACGGTGTCCCTGCTGAGCCAAGGTGCCCTGGTAGAAGTGGCTGTCTTTCCTTGGATTCTAGGTCCTTATCAGCACTGCCAAGACCAGCAGCCTGGGAGGCATCGGGTTTGGCAAATGTGAAGGAGGATCGGCGCGGTACAACTTCGGGAAAACGGGCTGCTCTCTGCCACGAGCGCGCAAAATTGTCGATGCTGTTTACTCCGCCTGCATTCCGAAAACGCATGGAGATTGAAGACGTCCTAGATGTTTGGACAAGGCGTAAGCGTCCAGGTCGAAACTTCGAACCGACGTGCAGCCCAATGGAGGTTCACCTTTGAAGAGTATCAGAGTTCGACTCGGAGCCATTATCCAGGGTCTCGTCGTCAAGAGTATTGGCAGACGCAGACGGAGAGAAGCGATTGGGGATCCACGAGGCCATATATGAGCCGATTGATCCCTGGCTGAGTGAACGGCCATATCGTTCCTCACCGGGACCAGGGGTTTCTCTTCTTTCCCTACGTGACATTGGAAGGAGCAAGGTCGACAAAGGAGAGCGACAAACGACAAAAATCAAAGCAGACACGGGACAAGGCGGAGGTTGCCACAAAATGGCAACAATACTGTTTGTAAGTGGAATTGGTTTGGCCTGAACTTCTGATCTAGAATGATCTATGAAGTTCCAGAAAAAGAAGTTGAATTCAGCTTATCCAAAGTGGGAGGAGAGAGGTAAGATAGACACGAAGTATGTATGGCAGTGTACGAAAGTCAATTGGAATCTCTGAAAGACCGTAGTTACCAGACTGGGTGCAATTGAGGTTGGATCATACGGAGTATGTGTTCGTAGCAGCATCTGCATATACCCACAAGACCAGATAATGCAGGTCATATCGTCATATCATTATTAGTACCGTAGCCCTGGCTCACGACTAATCCCTCATAGTGGGGTCACCGATAAGAATCAGTCACATGATGTAACCCAATAATAACTGGTAGAGAATATCTTCCAGCAGATCACTGGTCTCAAATCTCAGAGCAACAGAAACATGAAATACTCTAAGTTGCTCAGATACTTCTATACCATACATGTGAACAAGAGGTCAATAGAGAAAATATGAAGGGCTTTCAGAAGACAGTAAAGGTAAAGCATACTGTGTCTGATGTAATATGAACTTGCAATATGGTGTTCTTTTATATGATGCAATCTATCAGCTCTGCCTTTGAGGAACACATGTGAATGGTTGAACAGGCAAAGAAGGGCAAGAGAGCAGCAGAGTGATGGCTAGGTACCTAGGTACTTGACCTGAAAGCACACACCAGGCCAGGGATAGGAAGGAAGGGTGACTCAGTTGTGCTACCGTGGCACAGTCTTATTAGCCACACGGAGTCACGGGCTAATCAGACTCCACGGCTCTGATTACATCAGCGCCTGTTGCCTTCCCTACCGTGTTTTTTAACCCCCACAGTACTACTGGCGTGCCTTGACGAAAATTACTGAACAACCCCGCCGACTGGAGTGAAGATAGGATCCTGCTCAGCGTCATCTGTCCTGTTTATCCTTGGACTGGATAAATTACAGGACTGACGGAGTAGTCTTTTACCTTAACGAGCAGGGCTTTTGTCAACCCAGTCACACGTCGTTGTTGCCCAACATGAGCTCGACTCAGGCCAACGACGCGGAGAAGAACATTGAGATATGGAAGGTGAAGAAGCTGATCAAACGGCTCGAGGCCGCGAGGGGAAATGGGACATCCATGATTTCTCTCATTATCCGTGAGTGCTCCTCTTTCAAACTAACCAGTTGATTTGCGGCTACTGACTGTGTCTCTCCAGCCCCAAAGGACCAGATTTCCCGAGCTGCAAAGATGTTGGCTGAAGAGTTTGTATGTTCATCCCTCCTGCCCACACCATCTTGAACTGGCATGGAGCTAACTGTGTTAAAGGGTACGGCGTCCAACATCAAGTCTCGCGTCAACCGCCTGTCAGTTCTGTCAGCCATTACGTCTACTCAGCAGCGTCTGAAATTGTACTCTAAGGTCCCTCCAAATGGCCTCGTCATCTATTGTGGCGAAATTATCACAGCGGAAGGCAAGGAAAGGAAGATCAACATCGACTTCGAGCCATTCAAACCGATCAACACGTCTCTTTATCTTTGCGACAACAAATTTCATACCGAAGCTCTCAGCGAGCTGCTCGAATCTGATCAGAAGTTTGGTTTTATAGTCATGGACGGAAATGGTGCACTCTTCGGGACGCTCAGTGGAAATACCAGAGAGGTCATTCAGAAATTCACTGTCGATCTTCCCAAAAAGCATGGTCGTGGTGGTCAATCTGCGCTACGTTTCGCGCGTCTTCGAGAGGAAAAACGCCACAACTATGTTCGCAAGGTTGCTGAATTGGCAGTTCAAAATTTCATCACAAATGACAAGGTCAATGTTGCTGGGTTGATCCTTGCTGGATCCGCAGACTTCAAAAACGATCTCAACCAGTCGGACATGTTCGATAGTCGCCTCCAGTCGAAGGTCATCAAGGTTGTCGATGTTTCATATGGCGGCGAGAACGGCTTCAACCAGGCCATTGAACTTGCCTCTGAAACTCTGGGAAATGTCAAATTCATCCAGGAAAAGAAGTTGATCGGAAAGTATTTTGAGGAAATCAGTCAGGATAGCGGCAAGGTCTGCTACGGCATCGATGACACACTCAAAGCAATGGAATTGGGAGCAGCGGAAACTCTGATTGTCTACGAGAACTTGGACATTACCCGCTGGGTTCTGAAATCCGCTAGTGGCGAGGAGGTCATCCTTCACACGACCAAGGCTCAGGAGGCAAACCGAGAGCTTTTCATGGACAAGGAGACCGGTCAAGAAATGGAGATCGTCGAGCAGACTCCGTTCCTTGAGTGGCTTGCTGACAAGTACAAGGATTTCGGAGCTACATTGGAATTCGTGTCCGACAAATCCAGCGAGGGAAACCAGTTCGTCAAGGGCTTTGGTGGTATTGGGGCCATGCTTCGCTACAAAGTCAATTTCGAACAACTTGCCGATTATGATGACGACGATGAGTTCTACGACGGTATGTCACGTTTGCAACCTCTGCCTTAGATGGTGGTCACACTAACAGGGACTTTAAATCTAGATTGACGGTTTTGTGGCCTCGCAGAGAGCGAGGATGAATGCCCAGACGTCCTCAAGGTGGATGTTCTGACGGCTCGCCGTGTCGAACGCAAGAACGGCGCCAATCAGAGCTTCAAGGCTGTTTGGACACCATCCATAAGCCTTAGCACTCAGAGCTCCACAAAGTTTGTCCGAGGTTTGTCACCTGTCTTGGTGATATGCAGGAACTTGGCAAAACGCTGATTGATTGTCTGAAGGGCCATCCAAGCTCCGCATTGTGGATACTTGCACCAGCATCGCGTGAATACCCTGAATCCCTGTTTTCCAATTGCCTAGAGAATTGAAGAGGCTAGGGGGGTTACTTGGTCAAAAATGTTGGTGTCTGCATAAGACCACCTATCTTGTAGGGACGGATAAATGATAGTTGGGGTTGCTGTTGTCAAGCAGTCACTATTTAGTGTATCGAGGCAACCGCAGTTTCGTGCTTCTTGTTTTATGCCATTAGTCACTCGCTTCAACTTAGAAGATTAGGAAAATTAAACTCCCTTTATTTATCTCGGATCATCATGGATCCTCTCTACCGCACAGTGATAGACGTATGTACATACAAAGTTTAAGCATGGTCCATAAGCTCGGGTCCTATAGACAATTTACACCAGAAAACAAACATTGGAAGTGTCCCTGCTCTTCGAAATTTAGATAACACCGACAAATCATTATCAAGGGACGCTTAGATGCCCTTTCTAGATACTATCTATCGATGAGCACTTAACGATGCTCCTAGGATGATGGGATAAGTCCGTCCTTCCAACTCCCCAAGTCTCTGCAAGCCTTTGTGAATTTGCTTAAATCCTCGAGTATTCGCTCCATGGAGTTGGGGGCGTCGGCACTTGGAACCTGCTCACACTCGACAAAGAATATGTACTGCCAGGGGCGTATCAGGCTCGGTCTGGAATTGATGCTCGTCAGATTCATTCCGTGGGCCTTGAAGACTAACAGGGCTTCTGCTAGCGCCCCTGGCGACGAGTGTTCGATCATGAAGGATATAAGAGTCTTTTGCTTCGTGGACGGGCTGTCAGGCATTTCCTTCTCCGTCGCGCCGCTCGCCAGGCGAAGAGATACATTGTTCGTCCGTTTGGAGCGGACATTCCTCAAGATGAGGAATCTCGTTGTGTTATCGGCTCTATCTTCAATGTTTGTTTCCAAGACCTCAGCCCCATGATACTCTGCCGCAAATTTGCTGGCAATTGCCGCGGTGTGTCCGGAGGTATCTTTCGAGACAATCTCCGCGGCCTTAGACGTCGAAGAGACATCCTGCCTCTCGACACCTTTGAAGTGCCTGGAAAGAAAGGCTTCACATTGTCCCCAAGCCTGGGGATGCGTGTATAGCTTGGTTATAGACTGGTAATCGTTTGCACTTCCTGATAGAGCTGCATTCTTGTGCGTCAGAAGGCAATGGTGAACGGTCAGAAAATGTTCGCCACAAACAGCTACATCGCTGTATAAGCCTTCACGATCGGCGAGGAGGTCTAGGGTTTGGACAACAGAGCCATTGGTCGAGTTTTCGAAGGGGATTACCGCATACTCAGCCTCGTTATTCTGGACGGCGGAGAAGGCGTCGGCGAACGACAGGCAAGGAGAGAGCACCACCGAAGGGCCAAAGGTTTCTAGGGCTGCCTAGTTCAATTGTCAGCGAATAGACTAGCATAGGAAATTCAACGCTTAGATTTCTAGTCTCCAGACCTGATGCGAAAAGGAAGCTGCGGGGCCGAGAAAAGTGACACGAAGCCCCTCCATATTCTCGTAAAGACTGCTCCCTAAGGGGCACAAGACATGTACACTATCGAGACTCGTAAAACATGCCGGAGCGTTCCATCAGGATGATGAACGATGTAAATGAGAATTCTTGTGGACGACGCTGGGGTATTGTGTTCAATATGTATCTAGCACCTCTCACAATGTACTCCAGAGACAGAAGCAAACATAACAAACATTGATTGTGTTTCTTGACAAAAAGTTCCAAGTTGAACCAACACGAGTGTTGGACCAAGTAGTACGCAGTGATGCAAATGGCGACAAGTTTTCGCAGCCCATCATGCTTTGGGAGATTTTCTACAGGCGTATCGCTGGCTTTCAGCCGCACAATCTCATCATCTATTCATAGCAATCTACATCATGACCTGACAGCGCGTCGTCTTCCTCTAATCTATGACTACCTGTCTCCCCAGCCATCTCATCTCTTGAACCTTTCTTTAATGGACATACTTCCAGAGCTGCGCCCTCAAGTATCGCCAGAGAATAGCCTCTCAGTGACCCTCCCATCAATCCGTCAACCGCGTCGCATGGCAGTAGGTCATCACTTGATATATTTCCCACCCCAAGTCACATTATCACAGTTGCTGCCAGATGGCACAGATATTCTACACTATCCAGGGGAACCTTTTAATCATCGCCTGTGGGCTGGTGGTAATATAAAGTTTCCACCGGAAGGGGGCCCGCTGCTGAACGGCCAACGTGCAGTTTGCGTTGAGGCCATCCGGGATGTGACTGTCAAGGGACAAGAGGGAGAGGAAAAGGTCTTTGTCAGCATTGAAAGACGGTTCACATCAGTGGAAGAGAGTGAAGACGAGCAAGCCATCAGACGCAGGGTCCTTAAGAACAACGAAACCAACTTCGAGGGCGGCATTATCACTGAACGAAGAGACCTGGTGTTCCTGCGAAAGCAGAAATCGGAGAAACTTGAGTATGGTAAAGCTCTGCAAGAAAGGAATATTAGGCTTGTAAAATGTACGCACCATCGATCTATATTCGCTGAAGATGCTGACCTGAATTTGTTCCCTACCAAAGCCCCTGCAAACCCCGAAATCAGCCGTAGGATAATACCTACAAAGGCCTTACTATTCCGTTACTCAGCCCTAACGTTTAATGCCCACTTGATTCATCTCGACAAGGCATACACTCGAGATGTCGAAGGTCACCCAGATCTCCTCGTACATGGGCCCTTGTCTTTGACGCTTATGCTCACCGTCCTTTCGTTTCACCTGGCCAAAATGGGACGGGTGATTAGAGAAATCGAATACAGGAACCTCGTTCCTCTTTATGTTGATGAGGAAATGAGAATATGTGCTAAACCAAAAGAGAGCCGTGACGCCGGCTCCTGGGAAGTATGGATTGAAGGACCGAGCGGCGGACTGGCCGTGAAAGGCACAGTGTGGACGGAGAATGCGCAAACATAAGAGTTTCATTTCCAAGGACATGAGTTTTGTGTCTACAGTTACCCTCCGCCTGTTGGGTACGTGTCTAAGTTTACTCTGGTCTGACGGTAGATATGATGAAGGATATGGAATTCCTAGGTGAGCTACTTTACTACAAAATGCTGTATCTATCTACTCTATTGTAAAGAAATATCATTCTTGTTACAATTACCTGAGCATTGACAAAATTACCTAAACATATCAGCCAAATTTATGAGATCTGCCTACCCCTTACTAGTAAGAGATATAGAAATTGGCAAAGGGATTGCATAAAAATTATATATTAGTCAGGGACAATATATATTAGTGAGGGACACAAGATATTAGTACAGTAAAGGATATGGTAAGTATTATTATAGTAACGAATGTGCATAGGTAGGAAGCCCACCTGGAAAGTAAATATCAATACTACCTAATACAAGCAAGGAATATAGTGTCAGAGAATTTTCCACTCAACTAAAAAAGGTGCCATGGCAACAATTCTTAGCTTAGTACTCTCTTCCTGTTGACATATAGCGACAAATATGATAGACTTGGAAAAGTTACGGTATAAGAGCCGGTTGACTTCAGCATGAAGCAGGCTACTTGAGTCAGGATGAGTAAAACCGAAGCAGATCAACGGAAAAAATTAGCTGAAGCTCATATCAAACCTAGGAACGAAGGAGGTGGAAAACAATACGGAGTACATAGAGCACTCAGTCAGACCGTTAAGTGGCCGGAGAAACTTGAATTTCCGTGTACAACACTACTCCGTAATCGTCACGCGTGCCTGGAAGCGGGTGGAAATTGCCCACCCATTTCCAGACTAGCGGCGTTCAATATCTACCGGCAACTTGTGGAGCCAGTTTCATTTTCTCTTTTTCACAATCCTTTGGGGTCAACACTGACACCCGAGCACCGTGAAGAGAATGTCAAAACACCATTATCTCAAGGATTGATACATTGCTTTTCTTGGATCAAAATGGATGTCTTCTGGTCTGCTCCGCCGGTTTCCAGGTACATGTGCCTGCTTTCCTGTCTTGGCAAAGCTGGATATCTGACAACAGCGATCGTGCAGGACTCTAACTGCACTGACTTTCGTTCAGTCTGCTCTAGTATATGGTGGCCTACTTAATGGATACCATATCATCTTCAGGCTGGATGAAATTCTCAAATTGCCACCAGAAATATGGAGACTTGTTACTCCTTTCCTTCTCACTGGACCTCAACTCGACTTTCTGTGGGATCTGTACTTCAGTACGACCAGCTGATACCTCCTCACAGAAGTCATCACTAATTGGATGCAGTGTATACTTATGGCAGCGCCCTAGAGACGGGCTCATCCCGTTTTAGTGCGCCGGATGACTTTTTCGTTTATGTGCTTTTTGTAGGCACAGTGATTGTGGTAAGTAACAGGATTTGCTACGCTTTTCCATCGCCAAAGCACCTACCACGTCTCCCCAAAACATATCCAGAAAAAAACGAGAGAGAGAAATAAAAGATTTTGTGTGAGAAGGAAACTCCAATACCATTATGGATACTATTTGCCGCCATTTCTGCTGCGTTTTATGAACCTTCACCTCACATATCTGCCCGCCCAGCCTCTCCTAGCTGAAGCGGTTCCTGGGAGTGAGGAAGATTGCCCTTGCATCTCATACAGCTCCTCTTTAGGTCAATCCACTGGACTGTATGCGGTGCAAGAATGGTGGGATATCCAGTTGAGATAGCCGTGCGTGGGAATAGCATCTGCGCACGGTGGTTATGGTGCCCTACATTTAACATCTCATTACACAAATTGTAGCTTTCTTCTCTTTGCTTATTCTTTCAGTGTTAAACACTTCCCACTGCTTGATATGGGGTCAACGTACTAACTCGACGAAGCTCACTGCAGGCTGTCTGCTTGGCAGGCTGATCTTTACTTCCGGTACGGACCTCAAGTCAAAGTAAGCACATACATACTAACTCGACCAGCTTTAATTCTTGCCTTTGTCTACACATGGGCACAAGACAACCGCGGCAGAAAAGTGATGTTTTTTGTAATCCAAATCCCGGCCGAATTTTTGCCTTTTGCCATGCTCACTGTCACCTTTGTGATGTCTGGATGGGGAGGTGTGAAGAGCCAGGGCACGGGTATCCTTGCTGCACATTTATACGACTTTCTAACACGTATCTATCCAACATTTGGTGGTGGAAGAAATTACATCACCACGCCTGCCTTTGTTCGGAGGCTATTCGATGGTCAGCGTGACACAGCTCGCGCATATGGCACAGCCTATCGCCCAGGACAGTCGACGCAGGGCTCTTCCTCGAGTGGTTGGAGCTCTTCATTTGGAACCTCATGGAGTAGCAGAGGTGCAGGCAGACGACTGGGTGGCGACTGAGGCACAGAAGTCAGAAGTCATCTTGATAATTTCCAGGAATAGGGAATGAAAGAGACCGGTTCAAAGATAATTCACCCAGAATTAAGATTCCTCGGCTCAGTTCATACATCATCTACGTAGAAGTTGATTCCAATTACGTTATTATAGAGAGAAGTAGATTCGTACCATCCAGAAGACAAGTTTCCAAATGGTTCAACATAGAGAACCATCTATGATTGTCTTAATAGTGTTGTTGTAACTATTACACACATGCTGGCTCGGCAGTATTGGTCCCGTGCGGGCGTTGTACCCAGGCAGTACTAGCGTGCCACCCGGGGCAGTTAGGATTTTTGTGCTAACCTATTTTGTCGGGTCAAGCTCGGTCCGCACTGCAAAATTTCCCTTCGATTTTTCCTCCAGCATCAACGATTGAGAGCGCATTCTCCAATCGCGCCTTCCGCAAAACCAGGTAACCAGTTGCACTCTTGAGTGCAGACTGTTCAAAATGGCAGCTTCTGCGTCCAAAGGAGATGTCGATTTTACCATCAAGCCTGAGGCAGTCACGCCCAGCATTCCCACCTCCGAGTGGCCGCTTCTGCTGAAGGACTACGACAAACGTGAGTATCTTCGATGCATCATCCCTGTATTATATATAATCGCCCTTCTAACTGGGCTGTAGTTCTGGTCAGAACTGGCCACTTCACACCGATCCCAGCCGGTTGCTCCCCTCTCAAACGGGACTTGAAGTCGTACATTAGCTCTGGTGTGATTAACCTTGACAAACCGTCGAACCCGTCAAGCCATGAAGTTGTTGCTTGGCTGAAGAGAATTCTCAGGTACTTTTCCTTTCCCCCTTCACTGTCATACAAGCACAAAAAGAGAACTAACATTATACGGATAGGGTTGAAAAAACTGGCCACAGCGGCACTCTTGATCCGAAAGTTACCGGATGTCTGATTGTCTGCATCGATCGTGCTACTCGCCTTGTTAAGTCGCAGCAGGGTGCCGGAAAGGAATATGTCTGTGTGATCCGTCTCCATGACCGGCTTCCGGGTGGCGAGGCCCAGTTTGCTCGGGCTCTTGAGACACTGACTGGAGCTCTGTTTCAACGTCCACCTTTGATCTCGGCTGTAAAGCGTCAGCTCCGTATCAGGACGATTCACGAAAGCAAGCTTTATGAGTTTGACAATGACAGGCATCTGGCTGTCTTCTGGGTCAGTTGCGAAGCAGGCACATATATTCGAACCCTTTGCGTCCATCTGGGTTTGCTTCTAGGCGTTGGAGCACATATGCAGGAGCTCCGCCGTGTTCGCAGTGGAGCGATGAATGAGCAGGATGGGATGGTTACGCTTCACGACGTCCTTGATGCTCAGTGGATGATGGACAACCAGCGTGACGAGTCTTATCTGCGGAAAGTGATTCGTCCATTGGAGAGTCTGCTCACAACCTACAAACGGATCGTTGTGAAGGACAGTGCCGTCAATGCTGTATGCTATGGCGCGAAGCTTATGATTCCTGGTTTGTTGCGTTTTGGTAAGTCTGGTAGACTCGAATCTGATTGATGTCATGCTAATTCTTTACAGAGGCTGGCATTGAAGTCGGCGAAGAGGTTGTACTTATGACAACAAAGGGTGAAGCAATCGCTATTGGAATTGCTCAAATGTCAACTGTCGAGCTCTCTACCTGCGATCACGGTGTGGTCGCCAAGGTCAAACGCTGCATTATGGAGCGTGATCTCTATCCTCGTAGGTGGGGATTGGGACCGGTGGCGCTTGAAAAGAAGAAGCTGAAATCGGCCGGCAAGCTGGATGTCAGTACTTCCTGCATTAAAAAGCCTAGCTTCTAGATAATGGTTGCTAACGTTTTTCCAGAAATACGGTCGGCCTAATGAGAATACTCCCGCAAGTTGGAAGAATGAATACAAGGACTACAACGCCCCACAAGAAGCCACTGCTGCCCAGTCCGCGCCAGAAACTACGGCCAAGGACGATGCCGCTTCTGCTCCCTCAATTCCACCACCAAACGGTGCCCCTTCTTCTCCGGCATCTAAAATGGAGGTTGATGAGTCCAAAGAGGATGAAAAGAAGAAGCGCAAACGACATGAAGGCGAAACCCCCGAGGAACGTGCCGAGCGCAAGCGCAAGAAGAAGGAGAAGAAGGAGAAGAAAGAGCGACGCAAGTCGAAACAAGATAAGGATGAGAGTGATGACAGTGACTAGGCGACTCGAGACCGTTGACACGATATGATTCCGAGTTTTTCGCTCCCATTCATGTTTTCCAAGTGTTCTGTCAATTTGAGTTCTGTATCATATTTGCTCTGGCTGGAGTCTTGGGTTAAAAAGGGACATCGTTATCTTTGATGCGGTTCAATTCTTTCAGTTTTTGTTCCAAAAGGAAAAGTGAATGTACCTCAAAATATTCGAAATTTGCCTTGAAAAGGTGGTGCTCAGTTAGTCCAGGTAGTCCATGAATAAAATTAAAATAATATAAAATGACTACTTCTGGTCTCATTCTTTTGACAGGTAGAACATTAACTCCCCAAGTTGTAAGCGTATGGGCAGGTCATGTTTCTGCCATGTCATCCTATGAAGGTGATGTCAGCTGTTGATTTGGGGTGGATGACTCCGGTTCTCCACATCCCCTCACACTCCAATACCTTCTCCTCATCATCACACCCTGCACAGTAACACAAGCAGGAACTTTCGGCTGCTCATAAATTTTCAGTATACATATTGAAGTGCCCCTAGTGTGTCTCATTATGGCTGCAGAACTCACCTCAACGAAGCTTAACGCTGAGAGTCACCTTCTCTTGGTACGCCTTATCCTGTGTCGCCCCCGTTACAAGTATTCCTAGTCTGACTGCAATAATTAGGACCAACCGCTCCTTCGTCTTCCTCATGAGCTGGCGCGACGAAATTTCAAGTCGTTGCAGCGGGTTGTCGAGCGTGAGAAGGAATACATCCTACCAGCCCTCAAAGAGGCTGCCAACGGCTCCCTCGCGGGAACCCAAAGTCCGGAGCAGACGCTCGCATCTCTTGACGCCATGATTGCCCGCATGCAAGGCTTGAAGAGGAAGATGGAGGCTCTACAAGAAGAGGAGAAAAAGATCCAGACTCAGTCCAGGAAGCGCATCCAACATCTGCAGGACCTTTATAAGATACAGAGTTTGGCGGATGTGAAGTACGACGAATGGTCGAGAACACGGTTGGATAGACTGCTGGTGGACCATATGCTCCGTTCGGGTTACTTGGAAAGTGCGAAGCAGCTGGCGCGAGAGAAAGGAATCGAAGATCTTGTGGACATCAATACCTTTGAGCAGTGTCAGCGGATTGCGGAGAGCCTGCGTCGTGGGGAGGCGAAGGAGGCGCTGCAATGGTGTGGGGAAAACAAGGCGGCTTTAAAGAAGAGCCAGGTATGTAGAATCTCCCTCCATTTCATGAATAACAGGGATAGCCCAGGTACGGACAAAAATAATTGCTAATTCGGTAAGTAGCATACTTTGGAGTTCGAACTACGACTACAACAGTACATCGAGATGGTCAGGACGGGCCAGAGAGACAAGTTGCTTGAAGCGAGGGAACATGCAAAGAAATATTTATCGCCCCATCTTGAAACACAGTCTAAGGAAATCCTCCAAGCTGCGGGTTTACTTGCTTTTCCCAAGGACACGGATGTAGAGCCGTACAAAGTAGGTCTAAGTCTCTAAGAAAATGGATTACAGGCCTGCTGGGAAAGGATGACGTATGCTAATGATGTCTGTCCTAGTCCATGTACTCACCAGAACGCTGGAATTATCTGTCGGATCTTTTCGTTCGCACCCATCATGAACTTCTATCCCTACCATCTCGTCCTCTTTTGCATATTGCCCTTTCCGCCGGCCTGTCTGCGCTCAAGACGCCATCCTGCCACTCTGCATATGCATCTTCGAGCTCGAATTCACGGTCGGCGACCACCTCGGTTTGCCCGATCTGCTCCACCGAGTTAAATGAGCTGGCCCGTGGTGTGCCGTACGCTCACCACAGCAAGAGTTCCGTGGAGAGCGATCCGATTATTCTGCCAAACGGGAGAATGTATGGACGGGAGCGGCTCCTAGAGATGAGCAGGAAGGCCGGAGTTGTCGGAGAGGGCAAAGTGAAGGACCCAACCACGGGCGAAGTGTTTGACGAGAAGGACATGAAGAAGGTTTATATCATGTAATATCATGTAATGTAGAATAGTCACTTGTGTTGAAGCATCATAATGGTAATGATGACCACGATGATCAAGAATCATATATAATACACGTTGATTACTTCTACAACCCTTTAGTCGTCATCATCGCTACTATCATCTTCCCTTGCTCTCTTCCTAGCTCCCATCAATGGATAAGTATCTTCTCCCTTGACCTCAAACACATACGTCCTCGCCTCTCGATCTTCCCCCTTCCACCCTCCTCCCTTTCGCCCACTCCGACTTTCGACCACGCCAAGGGTCCGCGCGTGCGAGTAGCCCGGGTACGACTTCCAGGGGAAGCGGAAACTGGTCACGACCCGCAGGCCAGCGTGACGTGCGAGATCGCGGATATTCCATAGCGTGTACGGTTCGCCTTCGAAGAGAGTCACTAGGATCTGACCGCGTGTTTTGGGTAGTGTCCTTGTTCGGTTTCTCTCTGTTGTTTTGTCATCTGTTATGTTGCTATCGCTGGATTCTGACTCAGTATTATATTCTTCTTCTCCTTCTGAGTCGGTGTATTGTTGGTCATCATCGTCATCATCATCGTCAGCCTCGGTTGGAACTGACGAAGAGAGCAACGGAACACAAGCCTTGAAGAACGCCACGAGAAGTTCCTGATTCGCGCGGACCTGCCGATTCACGTCCGTGGAGAGGCCCCCGACATGCGGGAAATTGAAGCAGATGATGTCCCACGGTCCTCCTTCTGCTCCACCGCTATCGGCGACGCCTTTCCGATCATGACTGTGCTCGCGGGTCTGTACATTCTTCTTCTTATTTCGGGAATTCCCTGCCCTCGGAAACCCATTGCGGACTTCCTTGCCGCCGCCAGCAGCGGTGCCCAGTTTCCGGGCATCGACCGAGAAAAGAACCCTGCGTCTGTGATGACGACTTTTTCTGTCGAGTTTCTTGTCGTCGCTGTCGTCGCTGCTCACGACATCTTTCGCATCTTCTGGAGACGGTTGATCTCCATTCTTCTCTTCTTCTGCTGCTTCTTCCTCGTCGGCCGGTTCTTCACCGACAGGATCTGGTTTTTGTTTCCCTTCATCATCATCTTTGTCTTGGCTTTTGCTCTGATTTTTGTTTTTGCCTTCGCCAGCGAAAGCACCGAGAAACCTGTTGACGTTCTCCTCTGCCTGCGGGTACTTGGCATGGAGCACCTCCTTGGAATCGTAGCATGTTGCAAGGATGTATCTGCATCGATGGTGCTCTACTAATGAGCGAGCGAATGAGAAGTCTCCTGGGATGAAACAGTTAGCTCGGATTCGGATATGCAAGAAGCAAGAAGCAAACATGCAAGCATGAGGGAGAGAGGGAGAGAGACGAAATGCCGAACGACTTGTATATTTATAATACATGACATGGGATTGACACAGTTCACTGTTTTCAATGTAATGCAATTAATCTGATTCAACTCCGACTTAGGTAGGCGTAATTTTACGTAGACTTGAAAATTATTAATAAATCGACTCACCTTCCCCAATCAACAAAATCCGATCATTCCTTCCAAACGGAATGGTAGGAAGGAGATGTGGCTGGTTCTGTTGCTGTTGCTGCTGATGTTTGCGTTGCCCGCCCGCCTCCTTTTCCTTCGTGTTTGTGTTCGTTTTATTTTTCTGTGATGACATCGTTGACAGCCTAGAGAAGGAGTGCATTTTCTTCTTGCTGTTCTTGTTGTTCGGCTGGATTCTTCCATGATGCCCGCCATGTAATGATTTCTTCTTTGATTTCGCCATTTCTTTTCTTTCCCCCCCTTTTCTCCTCTCTAGGTTTCTCCTGGGTGGAATGGTATTGGTATTGTGTCCATGTACTGTATAGGATATATATAATTGGAAGGGAAGGCGGGTATTATATGTATCTTTCGTCCGTTTTTCAGTGTTCACCTAGGTAAGGTTCGACTTGAGAGATTAGATTTTCTGGGGACGGCTACGCTTAGTTTAGGCAAAGAACATAAATACATACAAATACAAGCGACAACCACACACATCATCCATTATTAGATCACCTCTTTTAACTTGATTAACTTAGTGCTCTCTATGTAATTTTTTTTTTTAAAAAAATCAGTGATATATATACACAGAGCCAACATAAGTAACATCCTCGTCTACCTGATCTGATAAAGGCGTCTCCCATAAAAAAAAACCAGCACCGAGCCGATAACAACAATCCAGAAAAGAATCGCTTACAGGCATTTTATACCCGAATAGAAAAACATACAACAGTCGATAGATAAAGAAGATATGCGCCGCCATCGTCAAAGGGTCTATTCTGGAAGAACAGTGCCAAGACGAGGGCATTCGAGGAAAGAGAAAAAAAAAACATCCGCTTCTACTGCAGTTATAGGACTTTCATAACAGTAATAAGCGATGTAGTGGGAATCCAGAAGTGGTTAAATTAAAGATGAGAAAGACTGATCTCAGGGGATTCGTGCAAACGAAAAGCACCGAATCATCTGCTCAACCCACCATACACATCGTCTTCGTCATGTTGATGCAGTGCCTCCACGTTTACGACCTCAGCGAGTCTCTCATACTCTGGCTGCTCGCACTGACAGGTGGGTTCGTGGTGGGCAGGATTCCAGTCTTGGGCTTGGCGTTCTGCTTGACCTTGGCGATCGCGTAGACGATACCGCTAATGAATCCAACTATGATTGCGGAGACACTGGGGACGGTGACAGGCGCATCGAAGAAAATGAGGCCAGACAGCGCAATAGGGAGTTTGTTCAAGGCTCCAACCATAGAATAAGTTGTCGACGATGTAACACGGACACACCACGCGGAAGTGTAGGAGATGAAGACTGACGACAGACCAGAAAGGATCATGGCCATGAAAATGTTGGTGCGGTCGGCAGGAGGGAAATTCCGGTTGATGTTTTCGCTGGACCAGTCTTCAACACAGAGGGTGAAGACGATGAGGACAGGAATGGAAAGGAGGTTGTTGTAGAACATGGCTAGAGGAAGGAATCTGTTAGAAAACCGATTGACCTGTCGATGATAGGAGGAACTCACTGTCGAAATCCTTGAAATTCGTTAACTTGATCCTCTTGCGCATGCCGAGGACATAGGACGAGGTGCAGAGACAGTTGATCAACATCCAGATATAACCGGCGTTCAGAGTGGAGACCTTGGCGGTCGCATCGACGCTGGTCTCGACGGCATGTTTAATGTCGGCCCAGGCTGCGATAATGGAACTGAGGACCATGAGACCGAACGAGAACAGGGTAAGGCCTGTGACCGAGCCACCAAACCAGAGGACCTCGCCGTAGGCGATAAGAATAATGGTCAGGTTCTTGAATATCGTGTAAACGGGAATCGACAGAAACTGGAGAGCCTTGGAACCGGTGTAGATCATGCCGATAAGAAGGAGCGTGATGGGGAACCCTAGACAGAAAGACCATTAGCTAAAGAACGCGCAATGCACATATCACTCAGGAACAACCAACATTTTTTGGCCTCATCCGAACTGAAATCACGGAACGTTATGACGCCAGCCGCCTTGCAGGTCTGAATTGCAACGACGCAAACAATGGACTGTGCTCGAGGTTCACAGTTAGCATTGGCCAATCCCCTGAATCCATCCACGAGGAGTACAACGCACCTGAACGCAAAGCAAGAAGAAATTCAGGTTAAAGTCCAAGCCAGACAAAACATATTTGTTCATCACAGTCATCAGAATCGACGATCCACAGTAGGCTAGCACTGGGAGGATCGGATTGTTGGCTAGTGAGCTGCTCGAGATGCTACTCCGAGGCGGAGGGATCGCAGGCTCGAAATTCTTCGAGCCCTGATCCAGCTTGCTCATCTCGACGGTGTAGTCGTCCGTCTTCTTGCCTTCTGCCATGCTCGCGTAGCGTGAGAAGGGCCGGGGAGTACTTTCAGATTTCGCAGAATGCGCTTACGCGGCGAGATCCGAGACGGGGAGCGCGTGGACAAATTGGCTCGCCGCAGAGAAAGAGAAGACAACAACCGGGACGCAAGGAATAGAAAACGAGCGTGGAGAGATCAGCACGGTCTTCTAATTCCCGTCAAGTGAGGAAGGCTTTAGTAAGAGAGAGGGCGGGAAAGAAGAGAAAGGGAAAAATTAAAGAGAAACGGGGGCAAGGGATGTCAAGGCCAACTGGAGATCCCACCACCGCTTCTCCTATCGACCATTCAGCGCTAGCCAGGCCAATTCAGTTATTCATTAATTATTATAATTATGACAATCCTGCTTTCAAGAGACCATACTTAATTGCTCTTTGACATTCCCCAGGTCTATCAATAATCAATAATATCCGATACGAGACCACGTAATCCTGCTTCCAAACCGAGGTCGCTGTTTCTTGCTTTATGCTTGTTTTCTGAACCAACCATTATTGATTGATTATCATTAATTTAGTCCCCCACACACCCAAGCTAGCAATTCAACTCGATAATATCGTTTCCAGAACCACCAAACCTACACAACTCTCTCCCTGTAAATACCATTTTCTTCTCCTGTATATGAATAAGGCGCACAGTTTAGAGTGAAAGGGTTTCACGCAGAATCATGTCCTCCGTCTCGACGGCACCGCTCGACCCCAAAGTCTCTGCAATTCTCGACCAGAAGAATCCGGCAGACACGCCAGACGATCTCGACGAGGATGCCCTCTTTGAGGCTCTCGAGAAAGAAGATGACTCTGCCTACCGCGCACAGCGAATCGAACAGCTTCACAGCGAATTGGCATCCGCGAAGGTAGCCCTCCAGCAGCGCGCTTCATCCGGGACCAACCCCACTAACACCTTGTATCCAACCCTGCCCAATGACCAGGCCCTCCTGGATCTGACCACGAACGCTCCGCGGTGTGTGGTACACTTCTCGCATCCGGACTTTGCGCGCTGCAGCGTTATGGACGAGCACCTGCGGATACTGGCATCACGGCATTACGAGGTCCGATTTGCCCGGGTCGATGTGCGCGACTGTCCTTTTGTCGTCGAGAAGCTCAACATCCGCGTTCTGCCATGCGTAATCGGATTTATCGATGGCGTCAGCAAGGAGCGGATTGTGGGTTTCGAGGGTCTTGGAGGTGGTTTTGGCAGCCGACGAGATGGGGTCGACGGATTTCAAACACCGAAGTTAGAGAAGAGACTTCTGAAGAACGGCGTCCTCGTCAGAGAAAAGCTGAGCCACGGCGGAGACGGACGTGGAGGGCGGCATAACGAAAGTAGTGACAGCGAGGACGACAATGAAAGACGACGAGGGATTCGCAGCGGAAATGCTAGGCATAATAATAGAAACAAGAATGACGATGATGACGATGAAGATGACTGGGAGTGAGGAGAGCTCAGTTAATGCAGTCGGAGCAGAATGAAAATCTGGGACTGGGGATCTAAATGCGTAGCCCCAGCTGGCATTCATCCCCTGTTATATAGGTTGTGTCCTGAGACAGTCCTGAAGAGTAACATCTTTGGTACTGGGATGCGTTGCACCTCCTAACAACTGTATTATTCGGGGGAAAAGAAAAGGAAATGTCGATTACAGCTCTCACAGGGATGGCTGAGAATTCGCCAGATCCATTGGGACAAGTTTGTCAAATCATAAAAGCTGGTGGTCAGTGAGCCATCTTCGCTATCCATCGGTAGTAAAAAGGAACATACGGACAGATCGGATGATCTCCAGAAAAAAGCAAGCTTGTCACCATACACTTCTAGAATTTTGTATCTGTCTGTCTCCATATTAAACGGTACCCTTCAGAAAAAAAAAACCAACGGCGGGGAAATGTGCAAATTGTTTTAACATTAGCATGTTCCACTCGGCCAGACAAGTCATGCACTCTCTGTAATGTGCCCAATGTGAATTCAAATTACACGCCATTAGAGCTGTTTCTACCACGAAGCTACCTAGGTAAGCCTCATAGCACTAACTGCGGTTATTTGAATTAGCGGAAAAACGGACAGACTCCGACCAGAAACCGGGATAAATGAGATGCAAGAGTAACACACTGCGTCATCGTACAGTTACAAGAGGTAATCCATCTGACAGGCAGGAGAGGGAAAACATGGAAGAAAAAAAAGGCCAAAGGACAAAATAAAAAGAGTAGGAGAACACAGGAGGAACCTTAGGAGAAGAGCCAGATGGAAAAGAATCCCGGTCGAAACGCTGAAATACGAAAGAGCCAAGGGAAAAGGATATCGAAGCGACCAAGCGGAAAATAGACAGACTCTATACATGAGAACCTCGTCGGTTCTAGATCAAAAGACTAAAAGATGAGCCCTTATGAACACCTGGCACCCCCCCAAACGCACAAAGAGAAGTCCAATGGATCGGACAGAAATGTAGACGGCGATGTTCAAATTTCCACCGTTTTCATCTCCCCCAAGTTCTCCGTATCCAGGCCCGTGGAAGACCCCGGCTTGGATTCTTTCTCGGGTGCCTTTTCCGAAGCGGATTCCTCCTGTTTAGGCTCCTCTTTGGACTCCTGATCGTTCTCTTTGACGGTTTCCGGGGCGGGACTGTCGCTGTTACCCTTGTCTGGGATACTGGGCGTTGCCACTTCGATAAGATCCTCGCCCTGCGACGTCTTCTCCGGCTCCTTGGTCGCCGACTCTTGGGCCTTATCACCTTCGGTGGCAGTAACGGGACTGGAAGCTTCCTCAGTCACGCGCGCAAGGGGACTGGATATCCCGAACGGGGTCTTGGGGCTCTGATTCGGTCCACGATTCGAGAAGCGGTGAGGCGATCTTCCCCGATCCTCACTCGGGGTCGGGCTCCCGTACGGAGAATCGCGAGCTTTCCCGGGATTGGTACTGACACCCAGGCCATTTGTAGGCTTCCGACGCGGCGGTCGTCGACCGTATTTCTGATCCACTCTCCATCGCAGGATCTCCAGATAGGGAGGCTCCACGTTCTGATTTTTGAATTCCTTCAACTTGAGCTCGCCAGTTTCCTCATCCACGAAGACCTTGTCACTCGAGATATCGTCCGCCACGATGGCGAGAAACGCCGCCCACGACCGGGCGACCACGTACTTACAGTCATAGTCGCGCCCAAAGATGATGACCTGGCCCCATTTCCCAGCCGGTCCCGGCGCCAGATCGACAGCAATGTTGTTTCCACCCCAGTCACGGGCGAGAGGAATCCAACCGGGGTGTGCGTAGGCCTTCTGGATGGCGCCCGGAGGCTGCGAGTCTTGTCGGTCAAGGAGTTCCTGTCTCCACAAGGGGTTGGAGGCCTGGTGAGACGGCCCGGCTGACGAGGACCCACCCTTTGACGGGGGTTGCGATTGCGTGAGAACTGAATTGTTGAAAAATTCCTCGTTGACGGTCCGCCAGTTCTTCCACTCCTGCACAATTTCCTCACAGTCGAGGAGCATGCAGCCGAAAATGATGCCGGTAGGCAGGCCGCCTCGCTCCTGGCCATCGTGGATCATTAGGGATTCTCGCACCTCGAGAGGAAGGGTGCAATCCAGCTCGTGTTCTAGCTCATTGACATCATTCTGGGTACAGCCTTCTCCTAGCTGATCGAAAAGTTCTTCGTAGTTCTTCTCGGCCCAGCGGTCGATCTTCTGCCACGAGTGAGACACGGGAGGAGGCGGAGGAGCACCGTCATGGAAACTTTGCATCTGGATCTCGCCCGACCCGACTCTGTCAGCATGTTCATTCGACCTTCTCTGGGAGGTCAGAGATCTCATCCCGGGGGAATACGGATGGGACGGGGATCCACGACCGCCGGGAGAACCTGGCCAGCCATTGGCCTTGGGATTCTCTTCTTCTTCAAAGGGAGAGGTCAGATCAGGCTGAGAATCGGCGGCACTGGTCACAACAGAGGTCAGGGGGGCATGGCGACTCTGGCTGAGAGGGACGTGTTGACCGGTGCGATAAGGGGAGTCGTGGGAAGCATGGCGGTCATTAGAGGTCATGGTATGCCAGAAAGACCGCCATGCTGAACCGATACTGGAGGCCGACATGTTAGAGACGCGGACCGGGGACGAGGGGGAGGTAGCATGAATAGGTAGATACTCACGAGCCGGTCACGGTGGGAGGCATGGTTGAGGAGAGATTGATAAATCGCTAGCCAGTGACTTCAGTTGAGTCCTCGGGCGGACTGTTCATTGACGTCCTGGCTGAAGCAGGGCAATGAACACGCCAGTCACCGGAGCCGTCAACGCTATAGCAGTCACCAAAAGGGGGCAATGGCAAAACGACGATCCGGAAGGGTCTGAGAGGGCAGAAAAGGCCGACAAAGGAGAAAAGAAGAAGAAATAGAAAGGCTGGAAGGGTGTGGCTGATGGGGGCAGAAGCACGGAGAATGACGCTGGAGAACGGCGGACAGGGAGCGAAGCAAAAAAGATCGATGAATGAATGGATGGGTTTAGGGTCAGCACAGCATGGGGATGGAAGGCGAGCCGACGTTTTCTGCGTTCTTCGGCGACTCCTGGGCTGTTTGGACCTAAGCGGAGCTAGCCAGGATGGAGCGTACGGGCGCCGGTGATTCGCGTGCTGGCGTGCTGGGAAGGCGCTGCCGGAGTCACTTAATTAAGCATCCCTCCACTCGGAGCCGGCTGCCTCTCACCATGGCCGCCGTGGTCCACTGCACGCCCCAGCCCAGTCCAGCCGACCTGACCCTGAATCCATCTCTCCAGTTTCAAGTTTCAACAAGGAAAAAGCACTCCAGGCAGTGCCTAGCTCAGCAAGGTCTGGCTTTTATGATGGATTCGGTCCAAGATCGTCATGCTCTCGACTGCTGCAACTCCAGGACAGGCATTCCGAGAGACGTCCAGTATCCAGCTGCAGCAATAAATATTATATAATGGTGGTATCACCAGACAGTTTTCCTTGAACTGGGCAGTCGATCATCGTTATTTTATTATTTTATCTGCCAGCCCTACATTCTCACACCCTACCTGGGCTAATTACAATCCGACTCCTTTTTCAAGCTGTGTGGACCAAGTGCGAAACAAGCACTGACTGATATTCTTCAAAAGGGGCCAACAGACCAGGAGGCAAGCCTCATTTATGTTGTTATCTGACAAGGGATATACGGAGTACATACAACCTACAAGTAAATCACTCCTTTTCTCATTATCTACCCTATGAAGTTTTGGCAGGAAAGAACAGAAAAAAAAACAAGATCAGCCATGGCCGCCATTCATAATCTTAGAAGCTTGGTCTTCGACATACTCTGTCGAATGCGCTGTTTTGTGCTGTGAATTTCAATAATCATAACCACCATAAACTTGTTCTTACTCCGTACAACTAAGTACGTAGATCATCGGAGGTCTAGGCTTAGCCTCCGCTGCCAGGTAGCAGGTTAGGTAGTCTGCCCTGGGTGAGGCTTGGCATTGAATTGAAACATTAACACACCCCAGACCTGAATTATCCAATTTCAAGAGTCCATTATTAGCTACTATTAAATTAGGTACTAAATTAGGATTTCTTTCCAAGACACAGTTAATAGTTACTCGGCGTTCTACGGTGTACTCCGCAGATCTTACAGAGTAAGCTTTGCCACACTCTCAAGGGCAAAGAGTAGAGTACTCCGTATAATTCTTGCGTGCAATGGGAATGATCTTTACTGCGCAGCTGGTATGGAACGAAGAAAGAACTGGAGGTCATGTAGAAACGAGTGCAAATAGTTGGTATTATCTAGCTAGGAGGGATTCAACCCCGGTGAGTTGAATCGCATCGAGTTGATATCCGTTGCGCCAATTGCACAAAACGGAGACAGACGAAAGAACAGAGCCTGAAAGCGTCGTCAAAGCCGGTGAAATGATCACACTGAGAAAAAAATAGACGAGGACGAACGAGAGTCCCTAAGCCGAGGCATCAGAACATCCATCATGAATCGCCGAACCCGAACAAGGCTTCAAACGCCCCAGACTCCAGGCTAAATGCAAGAAGAAAGACGCCTAAGAAAGCCTGACAGAGATCCGATCCAAGCATTCATAGAGACATATAGAAATCCCCCCAACCTAAAGAGACCCACAAACCCGAGACCCCTTGCCCGGAAAATCATCCGACGGCCATGCAAATCTAACACCGGAATATAACGACCCTGACCAGGCGGAAGAAAGATACCATACAGAAATCAAATGACAAAGGAGAAGCAGCAAGAGCAAAGAAAAAAAAACAAAGATAAGAAATCACAAAACCCCTCTAATTCAGCCAATCGAGAAAGATCAGCCGCAATCTTCAAGAGACGTTAGATGTGACAATATCCAAGCTCAGTCGGAAAGGACGTAGACGGCATATGTGCGACGAAATGACGACGTAAAGAGAATCACGCGAGGGAGCTCTGGACTCCGCTCGGGACTCCGCTCGGGACTCCGCTCGGGACTCCGCTCGGGACTCCGCTCGGGACTCCGTTTGGATGCATACCGCCGGAAATATCAAGCTTGAGGATTCTCCTCAGATCGTCTTCCATTTTCTTGATATCTAGCTCTGTCGCACGGGGAGAAGCTGACCCGCGAAGGTCCACCCGCTGGGGGGTCGGGGAGTGGTAGACAGGTCGAGAGGAGGAAGGAGTTTGGTAGGATGCTCGAGCGGATGACACGCGGGGAGTCTGACACTGAATGGCATCGACGGTGGACGGGGAAACCTCATGTCGCAAAGTAGATGATGTTGTGCGGATTTGATGGGGATCACTGGAAACAGGAGAGCCGTATTGATAATTTGGTCCCTTTAACATATCTTGTTGACATGGAGTTGGTGGCCCGGAAGACGTGCGCAAAGGGACGTTGTTATATTGATGTCCGACAGCACGAACATTGGGATCGTTGAATTGATTTCGCGGCTGAGGAGAGACGGATGCGGGACGCTGGGGACGAGGATTAAGAAGAAGGTTCTTCAGTGCCTCGGTCTTCGCCCTTCGCTGGTCCTCGTCAAGGTCCACTTTCGGCTGAGATGGACTGCTGGCCGACCGGAGCGCGTTCATCCGGTCCTTATACGGTGTAGCGAACGCTGGCCCAATGGGCATCATGCGCCTTTCGGGCTCTTCAAGCTCAAGAGGAAAAATCCCGTTGACAGAGCTCTCCGGTCGGCGATAAGCCTGATAGGCTTTTGAGTCCGTACTGGGAGAACCAATCTTCTGTGAAGCTTCAGGACTGCGTTGCAATTTATCCCTGGCATCAATGGCAGCTTTGAAGAGGAAGTCCAGCGGCGACGGTTCATGTTCTCTGTCGATACGCGACGCTGCAGCTCTCGGCTTCGACGGCGTGTTCTCAGTGCCAGGCTCGCCGTCCACATCATTCTCAAATTCCAGCGCTGCAGCTAGACCGGAATCGGGTACAGATTTGGAGAAGAAGCTTGGGATGGGTAGAGCTGACGGTGCGGGAGAGGCATGGAAAGTCGGTCCTGCATAGTGCGGACTGTCTTTCTGCTGAGGCGGAGAAGCTATGTTTGGCTGTGAAGATGCATGACGATGGTTGGGAGCATGGTTATTAGATGGGCGGGAATTATCCCGCGACTTCTTTGCCGATCGTACATTGTTCTTCTTTCGAGATGCTCCCGTAGCACCATTCTCCCCAGCGGCCGGATCCCCAGGACTCGAGCTTCGGGAAGGTGACGAAGGAGGTGTTGTCAGCAGAGCAGTCTTTGCCTGTGAATGAGGACTGGTGTTCTTCTTGTGCTGACGTTTAGGGTTCCGTGAACCCTTTGGCGTTGGGGGTGCTTGAGTCGACATGGAGACAGATTGGCTTAAAAAATAGGCAGCCTTGGAAGAAATAGGAAAAAGAAGACAGATAACAACAGATGGAGCAATAGAGGATAATATTATAACCAAGAGAATCACGATACCGCCCAGCAGCCGGCTCTAAAGACCTTCAATGAGAAGAAGCCAGATGGTCCGGGCTGGGTTAGGACGAGGCGGCAATGGGGCTAGCTTGTGTTGTAGGTAAGAACAGAGATTCGCAGGGCCTGGAGGACAATAGCAACGTTTCTTGAATGGCAGAAAAAGAGGGAGAAGGGAAGGCCAAGGACCTCACGAGCGTATTCATCTCTGAATCGAAGACAGGAGGCGCATGGGGGAGAAAGCAAGCAAGGATTGAATGGCGTTTGGAAGGGAGTCAAAGAGAAGAGCGAACGACAGGCTGGCTCTGGGTCACAGGCAGCCCAGATAGGCGGGGTGAGCCAGTGAGCCTTGCCACAGTGAGCCACACCACGGGAACAAGCCACACGCTGTGGCACATGCGTAGGCTGATGATCAGCAATCAATCAGTCCCCTCAGCGAAGGTGAAGCTGGAACTGATCTGAACCAGCACAGGAACAAACCGCCAGCGATCTATCAAAAGGTCGAAGTTGTGGTATAGGATAGCCGAGTGATGTGGATCGCTATCCCAACAGCCTGATCTGTTGTTTCCTCCAAGGTGCGCAGATCATTATCATAGCCATCTGTTATCAGATACTGATGTCAGTAGGCTTCACCGCAGCTCTATCGCCAATCCCAATCCTCACCCCTCATTCTTGCCTATCATCTGACCACTGCTCGCCCACTCGTGAACCATCTTAGCTGCGGCCAAGACAAAAATAATATCTGAACCATGGCGGATGTAGAGATGCAGGATGCTGCCGCTGGGGCGTCTACCAAGGAGAAGGCCCAAAGGACAGCGAAGTCAGAAGGCGCTGAGGGGAAAAAGCGATTTGAGGTCAAGAAAGTGCGTCTTCTCCAACTCGATCGGGAAATAATACATTGATGACTGATTTATCTTTTTTTTTGTCAGTGGAATGCTGTCGCATTATGGGCGTGGGATATTGTCGTTGACAACTGTGCCATCTGCCGCAACCACATCATGGATCTCTGTACGTCTGATGCAGAATAACGATCAGGCTAGGTCTAATTGATACAGGTATCGAGTGTCAAGCGAACCAGGGCTCGTCTACTACAGAGGAATGCACGGTTGCTTGGGGTATTTGCAACGTGAGTTTACGGTCTTGTTTCCTTCCATCTTTACTATGTTTTGAATGCTAACTGAAACGATGGCTGATAGCATGCCTTCCATTTCCACTGCATATCGAGATGGTTGAAGACCCGACAAGTCTGTCCTCTGGACAACCGAGACTGGGAGTTTCAGAAATATGGCCGGTAGACGTTGGTTCTGGGGGTTGACACGTAAGGAAAAGGTGCTGGCCGCTATGTGCAGCAAAAATTACAGACAGCATGAACTCAGAGATCCAGTTCATGCATACATTCATACCCCTGGATGAAATGAGCTTTCTCGGGATGATTTCAAGGAGACAAGGCAGGGCTAGTTCAGAACGGCGTTCGAGCGGCATTCAGGCCATGCCAAGGTTTCATTTCAGGGCAACAGAGGTAGAAAAGACTAGATATGATTCCCATTTTCAATAGTTTTATGCAAGCCGCTGTCAACGGTCACAAATAAAGACCATGTATTGGTAGTCATCCTCCCGGACCATCCTCGTGTTTACCGTTACCCGACTTTGACTCCGTCCACTACTATGTCCGGCACACCACTACTCCTTCCGCCGGTTGCTGGATTGAGCCATTTCTCCGGGTGCTGATTATAGAAAGGCCACGGAGGAACCACAACCAAGGCAGTGAGGAGTGTGCCCGCCAGCCCGATCCATAGCGTCAAGTAAATGTCTTGTTGGATATAGCCGACCACGAACGCAACAACCTAGCCAAAATCAAATAAATCAGCGACATACTATTTCTAGATTATCAGATGGGAAGATCGCGACAACGGAGATGCATACACCGGATAAGATCAGGAGAAGGGTGGAGAGGATCTCGGCGAGGCGCTGGCCGTGGAAGTCCTAAGATAAAGAAGTGGCCAGGTCAGCATTGCGCAACAATTGAATTTCAGAGGAGAGTACTTCCACGACGAAGTACGAAGTAATACTTACTATCTGACCTTCGAGGGCCTCTTGAAGAGCTGCCAGGAAATTATCCATGGTGAATGGACTTACTGCTGTCTGTACTATCGAAGCGTTGTAACTTGTCAGTCGAGTGCCGCCCTCGCGCGGCCAAGAAGGTTGCTGTTACAACTTATTCCGGATTGGCGTTAAGTTAGAGCTAAGCAACTACAGAGCAATGTGGAACGGAGGAAGCGGAGGCCCCATTGACTCGATGACAATCATCTCGGATGCTCTGAACAAAGAATAACATTATCATTATCAACCTTCATAAAATTGACAGTTCTTTCATTATCTTTAGCCTCATTATTCTAAGAAGAAATGAATCAGACTTCAAGCAGAATAAAGAGCTTGTCTAGCCAGTCATTGTTCATCAGAGTGCTAGCGTATACATTTATCGTCCTTTCTTTTTTTTTTTGCCTTCATTCTTTTTTCTTTTTTTTTCATTTTATTTACTCTCTTTGTGTCTTTCTGATCTGCTTTATCAATTGTACAGAGTCGTTCGACAGTAACCCCCCTTGCTACTTCCAAGATTATCAGTCGTATATCACCTACAAAGGATGAATAGATGCGTAGAGCAAACCAGTGCGAATGATACGACAGACCATGATCTTCCCCCGCTTAGGTGATGGATGGGTTCAGACTGATGGCAGGGACATCTAGACTTGATGATGCTGTGTTGTTTTAATTCCGATACCTCTAGCTACCATATATATATGTATATACATAGTGAGCTGAGCTTCCTTTGTGATGGCTGCCCAGCAGAAGATCAGAAGAAAATGGACATCTTCTAAAGGCTAGAGCTAGCTATTATGGCACTGAATTCAACAGCGCTGGATATTGAATATAGCTCTGCCCTGAGTCCTGACAGCTTGGGTTGCTCCTCAAAGCAAATGTTGGCTATATATGGCCAGAAAAGGACACTAAAATAATTGCCATGGAGAGAAGAAAAACAATCTATATTGCCTGGTAAGCAAGGAAGGAATCAATTCATTTGGTCAGCTCTGTCTGTAGATCTCGGGAGGCTCAATATCAAGATATCAATATACCAAAAAAGGAAATGACAACAACCACAATATCACAAGGGGGGAATAAATAAATAAATAGTAAAAAAAGCCCCTGATAAGGGGTGCCCTTCCTCCGGGAGCACCCCCATAATTCGTTGTTAGGATGAAATTGGGTCCCTTTGTTGGAACCAGAGGGATTCGAACCTGGGCTGCATCCCCTTTGGGACTTGGAGTGCAGTCCTAACCACTGCACCGCAGCCCAGGTTCTTGTTGACAGATAGAGAGAGTCATGGAATTATATGTCCTAGGCGTGAAGGAGGGTGTTTGTTTGTTTAGGGGGAGAAGGGGGGGGGGGGGGGGGGTGTGTGCAGTGGTCAGCTGACTAGAGCCCAGCTGGTGTCTGCCATACCAGGATAGCCACTCCAATTTCATGTCCTCAAACGGTGCTGAGATATGGAGCACATGAGACCTTTCAGCTTATACTGTACGTGATATTTTTCGAATTCAGGGAGATGCACCAAGGACAAAGTCACACCCCAACTATGGAAACCAGAACCGAGGAAAGGACCGAACATCTCCTGGGGCTTCTATTTCGTTGACTTCTCCCCTCTATCATGTACTACTCTAGGCTCGATGGAGATTTTACTATGCCTTGCGCTGTCAAGGCTTTTTCCCTTTAATATCACGGATATTTGTACCGCATTGTACTGCACATGGTTGCTAGTCACATAGCTTTCTTTCAACCACAGGAGATTGTTGGACTGTTAGTGAGAGCACCCCTAGAAGAATATAGGCCATTGACCTATTTCCAGAAAGAGAATCAAGGAAATTGTGGGTGCTGCTTGGCCATGATTGGCACGCTTTCAGTGAATGTTTCTGCCGATTCACTGAGAGAAGAATTTCCACAACTCTTGTCACTTTTGCTTTGTCCCATTCACTTTGAATGAGAGGATAAAGGATCCCATCTATATATATACGAGTGCGTGTGTACCCACTGTCATTGTTCATCGCTCAACTCTTTGTTCCTTTCTGTCGTTGCCATGGTTTCGAAGTCGTTTTTATTACTATACTCTGCTCAGCCAGATCATCTGGTCTTTCACAATCAATAGCATTGTTCCAACGATGTAGATAGACTCCATGTCTATCTCCAACGGCCATTTTCTCTGTTATATATCAATAGTTGTTCTTTCGCAAAGCACACCTCTCTGTAGAGCTGCTCCCACAGTCAAAGATCAGCCAGGTTTCGCTCTATCTATTTATTTTAGTTAGGACAGTTTTCTTCCCAACTGGACCTCTTACATTTTATATCAATCTCAGAGTGCACGCATAATATATCAGATGACGCCGGTTGAGAGAGAAGAGAAAAGACAGATCTCGCGAGCCATCCGGATCGAGCAGGAGACTCAAGGTACTGCGAACACAGAGGAGAAATCGCCAGATTCTGGGTTTATTCATTCTTCTCCCAACGATGAAGAGGTTCGCCAGCACGACTCGCATAAACGTGAACAGCAACGCGGCAGAAACACACAGAGTCTGTCTCGCGAGCCGGATATAAAACCGGAGCGAGTCTCCCCAACGACATGGATAGTCGACCTCACGAAGAGTCCGCCTCCCGATTCTGAAATCGAGATTGCTGCTGTGCAACCGGTGCAGAAGTCTACAAGAACGAAGAGGAAGAATGCCGATTCCAGAGCACCCATCCCGAGCATCGAAAGGCCGCAGAACGAGTCTGTAGATGAACAACAGCATCGGCCAACAATCTCGCTCCTGGATCAACCAGAAGAGAGAGAGGCAGAGAGAGAGGCAGATGCCAACCAAGAGGACTTGGATGATACTCCGGAAAGAGATCTATGGGACGTGCCTAGCTATCACGGGAGTAGTCCTAATGAGGGACCTGATTTGAACGTCGGCAACCCATCTGATTCGAACGAAGCACATCCTGCCCCTCAGGCACAGACGGGGAGGCAGACAAAAACACCAATACCGAAGCGGCGGCGACGGAGGAGATATGCGAACGCTCAACCGACAAGGCGTAGTAGACGTCTCAGGGGTAAACCACCAGAGTTTCTGGGTCTGGAGCCAGTGCGGAGGAAGCGACGGGCAAGGAAATAGACGGGAGAGCAGTGTTTGTATCTCGAGTGATTTCAGAAATGCCTATCCCAAAGTTGAATAGAGACGACGACGAAAGAATTGTTAGATGTATTGGGAAGAGGACACGGAGCTTTCTTAATAGTCACGAGTATCTATTTATCTGTATTTATGTATGTATATTCGTTTCTTGATGTGATATGTGATATTAGCCCAGAGTTCATTTGTCATTTGTTTTCAGAGTTGTCAGCCAACAACCCATATTTGAATCGGTACCTCCTCTTCTCTTAATCAGTGCAGTTCATTATAGCAAAGAAAGCAATTGAATATCTTTCTTTCTCGAAATATAGCAGTGAAGATGATTGCCTACTGTACGTACGTCCATCATGTCAGGTTAGGTCAAACCTATCCTTGTCTTGCAACTAGAATTCTTCCTGCTCGCTACTGTATTTGGATTCAGTCGATGAGGTTTACTGTACTAGATCTAGAGTCACATACGGAGGATATCTTTGCAATGAAAATGGGTCTATTCTTCATCTTTATTCTCTTTTAATTCTCTTTCAATATTAATGATATTCCCAGTTTTGTCTTTGTCTTTATCTACCTGTCTGTCAAGGCATGTATGTACATTATCTCAAAGTAAACTAGGTACATGTACATATATATAGTACCTGAAAGAAAGAATATGGTTTCCTTTTTCCTCTATTTTCTCTTCTTTACTTTTATTTCCTTTTTTTTCTAGTTTGTTTTGTTTGTTCCGTTAAGATCAAGAAAGAAAAAGGTAACAAAGATAGCTAACGATCAAGTACTGGAATTTGGAAGTAGACAAGGTACCTAAAGCCATATATATGCACCGTGCAGGGAGATAGGTATTCAGAGGGTTATGAGCCATGGTATTAAGTCAAACTAAATAAAAACAGACAGACAGACAGACAGACAGATAGATAGAAAGCATTTGTTTGATATGAGTGAGTAGCGCACAGCAATCAAGTAAATCGATATCATATCATGAACTGTTTGTTGTACAGTACAGTCCAGCCCTTGAGGGTTCGATAAACTCAAATTGTTTATTTACCTACGATTCGTCCTATCAGTCACTGACATCGATGGTACATACAGTACAGTACATATCTCAGTCAATTATCAGCATGTACATACTAACAATATCTAGTTAAAAGAGCTGTAATGCCAAGCTGGAAAAAAGGGCCCTATGTGCTGTTGACTTAGGTAAGTAGGTAGCCTCAACTAAAAATATCAACTACATACAGTACACAATAATAATCACTGCGTTTGTTTTCGAGTCTGGTTTTTGTCCCTGGGGCCGTTAGTTGTTACTTATTAATATTACCCTGCTCGTCCAGGATAGCGACAATGTTAACCATCATCATCGGGATCGATCGGTTATCGATAGGTATGTATCATCATCATCCCGTGATCAGGTAGGCAATCCTGCAGACCTGCAAATACCGACCCCAGGGGTTCTACACCAACTACCAACTACCTCCATAGTTCACCTGATTATGAAGTACGGAGTAATAGTAGCCGAAGTAAAAAGGGCTAAGCGGAGTGACAGGCACGTGAACCGTGGACGATGTTCGTTGGTAGTGGTGGTCCGTGTTTTTTTTAACGGTTGGGGGCTGTTTTCTTACCTATCTACGTAGGTACTTTATTTTCTTCTTCCAGTTTTGGGGATCTTCCTATCACGTTTTTTAACCACTACTTTTTTTTCCCCCTTCTTGACAAATTAAATTGAGTAGAGCTGTAGACTACTCCGTACTGTACATAAGCATTAGTCACTGACTGAAAAAAAAAGATCGATCCATATGCAATGATCATCTTACTAAGAAGCACAAAAAGTAGTCATATGACTGCATTATTTGCGTCTGCGTCTGCCGAAGGGGAAGAAATTGAATCTTGGATCTTACATACACATGCAGATCATCCATGCAGTTCATCATGCAGGGGCCAAAAAAAAATAACTATACCTCCAACTCCAACAAGTCCAAGAATAGGAATGGGGGTTATTATACGGAGTATACTGCATGCATACATGCAGGAGTTCGTTCCACTATCTCAGCTCAGCTTATTATAGTAATCGAGGTCGGCTTTTGTTATGCAGTCAATAACGTTGGTAACAAATTCCGTACAGTACGACTTGTGTGTATATGCATATGACAGATGTCATGTCATCATGTCAGTCAAGAACTGCAGCCCCGCCCCCTCCTCCACTCTCCACCCTCCATCCACTTTGACGGGTCACGCCCAGATCAGAGTGATATGATGATGATCTAAGAATTAAGCTAGAGCTTAGACTATTGACGGACTATGGAATAGCCAGTAGCCATTTTCGCAGGCAGTCTATTACCCTGGGGGCTATGCTTTGATATCAAATCAAGGATCACCTGACGCAGACAGACGCTGATATAAGCAGTGGGTGGCTGACGTCACACAACTACACCTACATTTTTGAGATTTATTCAATGATGGTCAGCTTTGACGTCGTGTAGAGTTTGGAGTTTGGAGAGGGACTTCAATTCCCTTCCTGAAAAGGAAATTCATCGCTGACGTTGCGGAAAGCAGGCATAGTCAGTCATGACTCATCTTGAAGGGATGCAGAATAATGCTTCGGCATACGCATATAGTACTCCGTTCCGAGATCATTTGTTGACGATAATCAAGACGAGAAAATCTGACGTCTCACACCAGTGTAGATATGGCGGTCTGGAGCAAGAAACAATTCTTCAATCGCTGGATGGTAGTCGCAGGGCGATTAATGGAAAAACCATGATAATGGCTGGAATTTCGAAGGTTAGAGATAGATCAGAGAGGGGTTCCAGATGCTGCATAAATTACGTGATCATTTAATGACCTGAATCAGTATGGATATCGACAAACACGGAAATATGATCAATTTGCACATGACCTTGAAAGAAGATTGCTGTCTTTCAGTCTTGGCTGGAGGAAAAGAAAGGAAGAAAAAGGAAGAAAACACAGATTGCGGTACTTCACCGACAATGGTGACCACTGACCCTGGGATTGGTAGATCCGGCAATTTATCAACTTAGGTAGTCACACTATTTGAATTGGTAGTGTACGTCCATCCATCCTCTACTCCGTATAGTGTGTGGGGGAAAAGAGGAAGAGATCCAGGCCCCAGTATGCTACAAGCGAACTGCTGTCGACCGGTTAGATCAAACTGGACGAGGAAAACTAGGATCTTTCCAAGACTTGCTGCGAACTGGAGGTGTGTGTATGGAGTAGTAAGCGAGGGAAAGATCCTCGCACGTCGTCCTGGCGTACGGAGTAGAGAGGTAACTGTTCTAGGACACTTCGCTTAGATTTTAGCTATGTCCACTATCCGAGAGCGATCCACAAGGTCGGTTAGCTGTGTTCGTCAATCCTGCCAAAAAGCACAGCCCAAAACAGACAAGAACAATTCTCGAAGCCGACATGTGGAGAACAAGCGTGAACGCCAATGGTGTACCCTCGATGGATAACGCTATCCGGTGCGACTGGTGGCCTATCGAAGAAACTGAGACGATTTTTCTTTTCGATTTGGATCCCGTGACTCTATCCTCTCCCGCAGTCGCGAACTCAGTGGTCAATCCGAGCAATCAGCTGTGTGTGAGGTGACGCCGTGGCGTGACTATATATCGGGCTACGGATATTCCAGAAGATTAACTAGAAAGTCTAGAATTTGAAGAACCCCGGATTCTTGAAATTGGAAGAAGCTGCCCTTGGTTCATGTTCACGGCTCCTGGAGTAATTTGCTTCCTGTCTACTAATTGCAACGTGTTCCTGACTGCCGATCCTGGCCGTGTAGTAAACATACAGTGTCCTCGAAATGGGGGCCATGCATGCTCCATCAGGCCGCTCGTGGTCTGCCATCATGTTCGTGCTGCGATGCCTTCAAATCCCCGTTGTCGTTTCTTAGAGAACGCGACTTTGTCCTTCAAGTTGCAACATCCCGGAACCAACAAAATTACAGGACAGAGGACCTCAGACGTCGGGCTGGTCTATGGTCTGCATGTCGTCATTTGGATAGAAGCTGGACAGCCGATCCTCTGGAGACAGCAAGGTTATTTGCAAATAACAGCAGGAGTGATGATCCGGATGACGAACACGAGATCGAACAATGCTGTGGATCTAGGCTAGGAGGAGTTCGCTGAAATCTGTCCTCGCGGATTGCCGCTCATTAGTTACCTAGGTAGTCGTTCGCAATCTCTAATTAGCATACCTGGCACTGCCAGGGACTTCACACCTGCCTATTTGGGCTGGAGATGGCGGGACAATGGCAAACCCTATTGGACCTCACAAAGCCCTCATCGAGGCCTCGTGTGGAACTGGAACTGGTGGGTTGAACATCGGCCCGGCAAGGATCGGCACACAAGTACGAGAACGTGATGTCTTGCTTTCCCAAATCCTTGCACGTGCTCCATGGACCTGGGACATTGACTGGTCTGTTAGAGCAAAACAGGAGTACGGAGTACATCCTTCGTGCTCCATAGAAGCAAGCGAAGTGCGGTTAAAGCACGCTCAGTTCGCCAAGCAATGCCAAGCACTGCATGGAACGTTTCGAATCGTGCTGATCTTTTCTACAGCCTTGCCTTGGCCCGCTAATATGGATCAATGACCATTGCAGAACGAGGACGTCGCCGAGGGAGCCAATCATTTGCTCCCAACGTGCCGAATCACAGAGTGTTTCAGGAAGAAAACTAGGAACCGCGGAAGGAAACAGACCGATATCCATCTGGACAGCCTGTCACGGTGCTCCGGGGTCTCGGGGACCATCATCACTCGCTCGAACGAGCAGGCGACTTTGCAACCTGTAAACTCGGCATCCTGAGCAAAGGCCTCCAGGCCACCAGGCCACGGAACTGTCTGTGCGAGTGAAGAAGAAGAATCCAGGATAAGATGCAGACCACGTGCAAGGGGCATTGCACGGCATCCCGTCAGGATGTCAATCGCGCTCTGGAAAGAATGTGCCGGATGCAAGCGAGACGTGCCTTCCCCATGTGTTCCCGCCTCATTCGAGCTAGAATAATCATGAACCACGGGTACCTAGTACTTTACCTAGGTAGGTACCAGGTACCCGCCTCAATCGGGGATCCAATTCTAATTACACCTTACCTAGATTTAGGACAATATGATCAGGATGAATTGTGAGGGAGCATTTCGATGATCGGTAAAATTGCGTGTCCTACATAGCTAGGCGGACTAGGTACTCGCGAGTTGCAACTCTCATTACGGAAAGATCCTACTCCGCACTGAAGGATTATTACAGTTCAGCATTAGATCAATTACATCGTTTCTCTTCCACCTACGAAAATCGAGTACGGAGTCCAGTATCTACCGAGGTAGGCAAAGCAGACCCCGCAGAGCGCGTCTGGTGGGGATAAATCTTTTCTGCTGGAGGAAGGAAGCCTGATGCGTTGGGCATTTTGACGACTGCGTAGCAACTAATCTGTACTCTGTACTCCGTACCTAGGTTACGGTAGCGATTACACTGTAGCCACAGTATCGCGTTCCATTCTTTTCTCCCACCCCGCGCTCCGCTCACACCGCAGGTCCGGAAATGGAGAATCCCAGCAAAGCGGACGCTGCGGAACCCTGCACCTGCACGCGGAATAATGCATAACGAATATGCAGGAGAAACCTATTCAGTGACCATTCATCTGTCTGCAGAAAGTATTGATGAATCGTGCGTCATGCATGACGTCCATCCCACGCAGTAACTCGACCATGATGATGGGATAGTATCTGTCCAGCAATTGGAATTTCATCCATGACGATGGTTGATCGGGGTTTATATGTCTCCATGTGCGTCGGAGACAAATATGAGGATTAAAGTTAGAGTTTCGTTTGGGAGTGAAAGGATTCAAAGGAATCAACAGCCAATCCGAGTGCGACGATGACACAATATTACTATTGGACGATCGGGCTTAATTATTATTATTCGCTCTTGCCTACCTGGGTAGGTTGAGATCCAATTGGAAGGTTGCCCAACGTGGATTGAAATCTATCTTCCGGCCGGCCTTCTCTCGGCAGGATCCAACGACATCCTCAGGTATACGACCAAAGGGCGCGCGAAACGCTATCGATGATCATTCCTGACGGTTGACTCCTCCGTGCTGTGGAGAGTCAGCACGATGATGCCTGAAAAATATATCGGAAGATCAGGCCATTATTAAGATCCGACGTCGAGGCAGACCAGGCTGCGCATCGGCAGGTTCCTATCACAGGCGATGGAGAGATTTACCGCGGGCAGCGCAGCTTCCAATTGAACCTTGGGTAACGAACTAAACCATCTCCACCAGGACTTGCCTTTTTAGTTCGACTAACTCGCCTGCGGTGTCTCTAGCCCAAGCCTCCGTCGCACACCGGCCTCGTTCCAACTTCCAACTCCTGACCCGCCTGGGGTCCCCCTCGTCCTGATAGGCTTTTTGCCGATGTTCCTGGCCGGCATGCTAAGGTGTAACGTCCCGCAACGTCTTTTAACAGCCGGCAGCATTTTGGCGGCGTCGACAGGGAGGCACGCATCATTTGCTTCCAGACAGGGGCCCCCCCTTGTCAGTTGCTCTCATCCCCGCGAGCGTGCATAACAGAAGTTACCGAGTATCGTATGGTAGTGCTACTGTACCATCCTGTTGTGGTTCTCGCCAGTCCAGTTTCTTATCCCACCTGGGGGCTATCGATGTGGGATCCCATCTTGCCTCGAGGTGATCCCGAACAGCAGGTGGTGAATACTCTGTACAGTACGGAGTACTCCATACAAAGAGCCATACGCCCCATCGATGATAATAATAATAGAAATCTCTTGTTTCTTGTCTCTGCCACCGACATCCACACTGGTCTTGCAGACGCGCGATGGGCCTGCGAAGGCTGAAACATGCGCAGTCTGCCGCTAGCTGGAGACGGAGACGTACCGAGGGAGGTTATGGGTCGGTATCACAATTTTCCCTAACAGTATTATTCCTTTTTCCACCGTACGACAGAGCCAGCCCCTGGACCTGCCCCACGGCCTTGTCGAGACTTGCTCAAAAGGAGTAAGCCCAACGTGTTGGATCACGTTTCTGCTATCTCTCTCGGGCCTGGTGTCGGTTCCTTTGGGTTCGTTCGGCTTACTGGATCAGCCTTCATGCCCCCGGCACATCTATCTGTGTGTTGATTTCGTTGCGAACAGCTTGTGCGGGTCTGGACGCGATCGGCAGGCTCAGCAACACGGGAGAAAGTCTGTCTGCCGCGTGTGCTGTCTGTGCGGTACACGGCGTATTTTATTCTTCTCTTGCGTTTGCATGCAGGAGCGTGGGAGCAAATAATAAGGGTAGAGAGAGAGTGTGTGTGTGAGAGAAACAGAGAGAGCTCCGCAAAAAAAAATCTACCTTCCTTTGAAAGTTGGGATCTTCTCTTGCTTACTGGGAGAACTGCTTTTTGCGTTCAATGCTAGTTTTGCAAAGGACATTATTATTGTCTGTCCTCTTTGAAGATCCTCTCTATTCAACTGTTATTGTCTGCTTCCCCCCGTCTTCTTGTGGGGTCGGCCATCTAAAATAGGCAATCCTCCAACGGCGTGGGCATTATTGAGTTGAGACGTTTCTCCCCATCGTCACTCATCGCCCAAGGTCCCGAGAAATCTGTTTACTCAAGTCACTCTCTAGAGTCGGGGCCCGGCGGCCGTCTACTCCCTTATCTGGAGACATTCTCTTGCCAATGGTTGCACGGGGTCTCTAGCACGCTCCTTTTCTGTACCTTCGTCCCTCGTTTCCCTCATCGCAAGCGCTCCTTCAAAGTCATCACCAAGAAAAAGAGTCCTTTCCTTCATTTCCTTCCTGTCGACCAACCCCAGGCTCCTCGCTGCTTGTTCGGCGAATACGTGCCTTGTGTGCACTTTCCTCCCCCCCCCCATGAGATGACGATATAAGAGTTCCAAAGGAGACCTTCTCGTGCCCCTACCGTCGTGCGCATTGAATTGAGAAGATCTACTGTTGAAGAAAAGCAAATCCAACTCTGAGCGCCATGCTTGGTACTCACATGCTCGTTTCGGAAGGCCAATGGCAGGAGGATGCTGAGCAGAGGCAGAGGCCTCCCTCGTCCGAGCACCCAGAACACTCGTTTCATATCCGATCCAGATCGAGTATCCATGCTCACAGCCCAAGACGGCTCTCTGTGTTCAGTGGTCGATCGAGAAGCAATACAACCACTTCCACCTCATCGTCTCGTCGATCTCCCGCCTCGTCGATGACCTCTGCCGAAGCGTTATCCATGCAAAACTCTCATGAGGAACGGACCTCGTCGGCGGCGAAGCAAGAGAAACCGGCCAAGTCGCTCCTCTTTCGTGGAAGTCGGATTCTTCGGCGTCAAGGAAGCAAGTTCAGCATCTCTGCGACCGTGGACGAAGAAGATGAGGTTGGGAAGGTGACGCAGAAATTTGAGGTCGCCGATTTCTTCCGCGGTCACAAATCGCGGCAGAACTCCCGTAAGTCGTTCAGAGATTCCTTATTGTTTCTGCCGATTCGCTTACTGGGTGATGTACCATAGATGATCAATTGAAGCGCATCATTTCGGAGCCTTATGATTTCCATCATCTCACCCATACCAGCCCGGCCCAATTTCAGGCATTGGATAACGCGAATGACCTCGTCACTGAATTCTCCGCCATCCGCGCTTCCCAGAAACCTGTCACGGAGCTTAAAGGGATTCGCGCCGAGGACATCCATTTCCGTAACTTCTCGGAAGACTTAACAGCAAACGAAAGGAAGTGGGGTGCACGATCCCCCCCAGCGACGAGTCCTCCGCTATCCCCCAATGTATCTCCGAAATCTGCGGTTCCGAAGGAACCGCGCGTCATCGAGAACTTCTCGCGTCCTGTATCGCGGCTTAACAAACCTCTTGCATCACCGTCAATCGTTCCCCCACCGCGACGGTCCTCAAGGCAGGCCGTTTTCGACATCCCTGAGACTACTACTGAGGCTATGGATGAAATGCTTGGTCTGAATCAACCCTACACAATGCCGGACTTCGTGTACCCTTTCCGTGATGACGGTTTGGGTGAGACTTCCTCGTTGGAACGGGTCGATCTAGCAGATGTCTTTCACTCTGCTGATGTGGGCCACGCCTACACCACTACGGACAATGATGCGAAGGATACTAGCGCGGTGGCAGTTATCAACAACTACCTAAACGATTTGGAAGATGTTCCTGAAGAAGACGAAACCACCTGGCATGGAACCACGGAGATCGGCTCTCGACCGTCGACGTCGCGGTCTCTTCGCGAGGAAGATTCCACCCCAGCCGTAACCACTTCAGATCCTCCAGCCAATGAATGTCGTGGGTCACTGTCACCCCCGGACCAGGGAGTGTCAATTTCAGAGGCTTTGATGTCCCCGACTTTGCCGCAATTCCGTCTCACTCCTCGTGAATCTCCTGTCTCGAAGGCTGGAGATGTCAAAAAGAGACAGTCGGCGAGTAAACGAGCCCCTGTCTTTGAAGACTTCCCGCCGAATTGGGACGAGGATATCGATTACTGCTATGAGCATGCGGCCGAGGCCAACTGCGATTTCGATTGGGAGATACCGACAGTGGCAGTGGCCGATGTGTCTCCCGATGTTGTAGCCCAGCCAGAGCAAGCCGATTCGAGACTACCGCGGCGGTCTCGTGGTTCGCTGTCCCACCTTCGTACCTCCACTTCTGCTCCTGCAACGCCAGATCTAGACCCGGGCTCAGCTCAATCGGAGTTGACTCGGTCCCATGAGGCGGTTACCCCACTGAGTGAAGATGCTGACCTCTTTGCTGCACAAGCCCGGGTTTCGAATCACGGTGACTACTTCAAGCCTGTCGATTCCGATATGGCTCAGGACGCGATGTATGAAGAATTCCTTGCGGCCGGTGACGACTCGGACCGTCATTTTGCTTTCTACACTCAGAGCCGGTCTCAGTCGGTGGATATTCCGGTCTCTCCCATCAGCAAATATAACTCCGAGGAGAGCATCATTTTATCCCGTGCGGCGTCAATCGTTCGTAAGCATCGCTCTTCGACGTCCACGGCCAGTGTACCGGACCTGGTTCCGAGTGCGAACAGCAGCCGCGAAAACACCATCAGGGAGAGCATGGGATCTATTGAGCATGGCATTTTCGTTGACCCTTTCCGCCAAGGGCCGCCTTCTTACCATCGCCAGACCAAGAGCCTGGCTCCCGAGTTCTCTTCGTCAAATCTGAGAGCTACACGAAGTAGCGGTAGCATTGATGTCGTCGATGTGCCATCTCCAGTCTCCCCGACCCGTGATCGGACCAAATCGGTGTCCGGGGTCGAGCATGAGACGTCGCATCCCGTTCAGAAGACAGAGGGGCCTCCATTCGCAGTGCGCATGCAATCCGTTCCGCCGGCACCAAGGAGGAAAAGTCGAACTTCATATTCTCTCTTCCCTGGATCATCCCAACGGCGTTGAAGATAATTTCGGTGCAGATTTGAGCACAGTGTTGGTGCCCAGGTTGCCTTGCTGAAGCCCGTCGATCCTTTTCCTTTTCTGTTATACTTACTTACTTACCTACTTTTAATAATACCTGTGGCGGACGCCACATATCGCCTATGACTTGACGATTTTCCCTTAGTGTTCTGTTTTATGTCTGCAATGTCTCTTGTCGTTGTGCCGTTGTGCTGTTTTGTCTGTGCGCCTCACTCTCACATTCATTCGCATTTCCCTGTTCTGTTTCCTTGGGCATACATTTCTTCAGCGCCGGTCTTGCAACATGTTTGTTTTCATTGGTGGATTTCGCACTCGGCTTCGAAGAAAAGGGGGGGTTTAATTGGGGGTTGGGTTTGAATTGTTCAGGTTGTTGCCACACTCGCTGTTTCTTTGTCTGTTTTCTGTTCTATACACACATCCATATAGATAGACTGGCGCCTGTGGAAGGAATCACTTAGGGAAGGTATTTTGGGACACGACTGCATGGTTGGCTTTCCACACCTGCATTAGCGGAGAAAGGGAAATCGTCACATGGGGTCGGAGGGACGGACGGGGTCTGATACTTGACTTTTGCTTTCTCTCATATATTCATTCTCTTGTCTCTCTCGTTCCCTTTAGACATATTTATCTTTTGGTAAAATGCATCCTAAGAGAAATATCAAAAAAAAGGTTCTATGTACCATTGTCCGCTCATAGATAGCTGCTATGCTGAGTAATGGTAGGCGAATCATACGGCCAAAGTTGAAAAAAAAAAGAAGAAAAAGAAAGGAAAAACGGCGTAGTCTACGATCGTGTAGAATATAACTAGAATCCTCTATTTTTGTTCCCTCCTTCCTATCTCTTGGGTGACGTCGGCGAAGGCAGCCAAAATAGGTAAAGCCAATCCGGGGAAGGTTCCTTCCAATCAACGGCGTCAACGCCACTTCGACCTTGACTAACCAACAACCGATAATAATAATACTTCCTCTGATCAATCCTCTTATCTACACCATCATCGCCTTTCCCCGTGCTCCTTCGGTTCAGCACGTCTTGGTGAAATGTCGACTTACTCTAGATAACTGGTCCTTCCATTCTCCCAAGGATCTACGTGCGCGATGGCCTCCTCACCCTCTCAGGCCGTCGCAAAGCGTCAGGCCGATAGCTCTTTAATGCCCCCTCCCCCACCACCCAAGCGGATCAAGCGCCCTTCGACCGTCTTGGATGAAGACACTTACACCGATGCCCTCTCCCATATCATCGCACGGGACTTCTTTCCGGGTCTTCTGGAGACGCAGACGAAACAGGAATTTCTGGACGCTCTGGATTCGAAGGACAAAGCATGGATTGCCAGCGCTGGTAAGAAACTCGCCGAGGTCATGACCCCCGGCAGACAAAGGGGTAGGAGAGGCGTGAGCATGACTCCGCGGGTTACGGGAAATGTCTCTGATACGCCCACAACGGGATGGGGAGGAGATACACCCATGTCTGTGGCATCGATGGCCAAGACGTCCTCCTCGGCGAAAGACAATGGACTGGACGTGTCCAATCTTAGTCTAAGCGCATTTCAAGCCAAGTATACCAGTGAGGATAATGAGTCCTTCAACAAACTGCTCGACAGGCAGAACGCGAAGCGGCGAGAAAAGTACGCGTGGATGTGGAATGGCAATAAGATCCTCTCTGCGCGACAGATAGCGCATCGACAACGTGAAGCAAAGCGGATTGCTGCCCAGGGCGGTAATCCGGAGGGCAACGACAAAGACAAACAACTGGCTCTCACGTCTGACTTGGATGCGCGGCCCGCGAAACCGGACTCATGGAAGTCCCGCCCAGAGAACTCACTCATGTTCACGCCTTCTTCTATCGAGGACACCTATGAGACCCTTCAACAGAAAGCAGAGGCAGCCTCTCGTGCTGGACCCAAACAAGTGGTATACAGCAACACTCGGTTGCAGCCGAATGCGGATTCGGGGCAGGATGCTGCGGTCCCCCCATCACCATCCATTTCTGCCATCAAGGACGCGATCGCTGGACGACCACGGCCTACGGATTCGGAACCGGGTTTTACAGGTGGGGAGACGCCACGGGTGAATGGCTACGCCTTTGTCGACGAAGACGAGCCCGAGCCGGAGGACGAGTCGGTGTACGAGCATCTCAAGCGACTAGCCACCCAGGACGTGTCAGGAGATTTGACGCCAAATCCGTTCAGGATCAAGGAAAATCGGAGGCGCGAAGAGCTACACCACCGAATGGTCGAGCGTGTGGCACGAGCAAAACGGGCGGAAAAGGCAGACAAGACACCAATTCCTCGTTTCGCTAGCAGTCCTATGCTGTCGGGTGGCGCAACACCTGGACGTATGGGGAAGCCCTTGACGCCAGCTGCACAGAAGCTCCTGCAGAAAGTAGGCAGCACGCCTCGAGCATCAGCGTCGTCGTCTTCCTCCAGTCTGAAGAACCTGTGGACTCCAACACCAAAAAGAAAGTAGATGACTTGGATAGATTCTGGACCCTGGAGGTGGGAATTTATCAGGAACGAACCGAACACCTTTCTCGGATTTTCTTATCAGTTTCAGTGTATTGTTTAATACCCATGACCGTATTGTATATCAATTGCCTCTCTTTCTTTCTTCTTCTCCACAGAAATACATAGAATATCAAACACGTATATGTTAGATTTGATGGTCCCAGACAAAAGATTACATACCGTACAGAATGAATGGGAAGATACTAGTAGTCCAGAACTAAGAGAAGATGTTAACAACCGACCAACCATGCTGAATGAAATGAAACGAAACATTGAAATAAAAACATTCAAGGGTATCTATCCTATCCTATGCAATATGCTAATCCATCTATCTATCATACCATACCATATCCATTTATACAAGCACGAAGACATGACGAGACGCTTAACGATGAACCGAGAAAAAGCAAATATACTGTACGCGCAGGAAATAAAGAACTCAGGAGCCCAGATAAATGCAAACAAACAAGTCTACAGAAGCAATGACCACAAAACGGACCAGAAACTCAAAAGAGATAGCAGAATGACTGGCAGACTGACTCCTAGTCTCGAGCTTTTGTTTAGGTAATATGCCGCACCGAGGTAGCTGCACGTAATATCGCCGTTCGGGTCGCGCCAGCCGTACGAGGCGTTCAGCCATTGGCCTGTCGGGCAGCTGAAGCCTAATGAGGACGGGCAGCTGCGGACGAGGTCGCTGCAGAGGTCCTGACAGGGTAGGATCTCCTTGTAGGGGCCTGGCTTGATCTCGCTGTCGATGAGGAGGTTGCGGGACGCGTTGGTCACGGGGGACTGGCGCAGGGGGCTGTCGGCAGGGAGAGACGAGCCGTTGAGGAACGCCTGCCCGGCATTCCGAGGCTGGAGGAAGGGGAGATCGCTGGAGAAGTCGTAGCAGCGCGGGATGGTGACGGCGCAGAGCCACTGCTTGTATGCCGAGGCGCAGTCGTCGCAGGTCACTGCGAGTGAGTATATAGATGTCGAGGAGGTGTTGCATGGGATTATTGAGAGAGAGTAGCTGAAGTTCTGGTAGAGACTCGCAGCATTCGAGTCGTAGATTTGACTGAGCTGTTCCAGGCTGAGGGATGGGTTCGACGGAACGGCGTAGGCGACTTCGGAGCAGAATGAGAGGTTGTAGAGAAGGGCGCAGTTGTCATCTGCATAAGCCAGTTGTTAGGATATCTCCAAATGCAGAAAAATGAGAAGAGAAAAGATGCGGTACACACCAGCTTTTGTGGTAAAATTCATCGGCCGCCAAACCTTCCCTCCGCCACCAACGACGCCATTACCGGAAGCTGTTGAGTTGCCATCCATGCCGAGAATTCCATAGTAGGTCGAGCTCCTGTTTAGACCCGTAATATAGAATTGCTCCTTGGGCTTATTCCCCAGCCCGCGGTTCGTCATCCCCACCGAGATGGCATTGTTGCCCTTTTTGAGTTGGGCCAGTTGATTCAGAGCGCAGTACGACCTCTCCAATCCACTAATCGCCGTGTTGTTGACGTTATTCGCAAAGATGGTGTAAGGAGGGGTGATGTGCATCCATTCCTGGTAGTTTGTCGAGTTTGGCGCTGACTGCGTAACGTTGTTGGTGACGAGAAGCGCCGAGTTGATGTCGGAATCGATGAAAAACAGAAACGGATCCGTATCGTCGACGGAATGGAAGTAAGCATCGATTGATGCCGCAAGCTGGTAGTTGTAGATCCCCGAATAAGCAGTGGTATTGGGAGCCGCTACTGCGATGTAGACATCCCCATCAGCCTGCACGGTGGCCCCCATATACCCTCCATCGGCTGTATATACGCTCTGATCAGAGCTGTCGACCCCAGGACCAGGCCTCTGCAGCGTCTCCGACGTGGAGATATAGACCTGCAGCGGTGGAAGAGGTTCTTTTTGAGCAGTCGTAGAATTGGTGGTGTTGAGGTCCGGTTTCAAGCAGGTGTTCAACGAGATATAGACCGTAGTAGACCGTTTTGAGAGGCCATGTCCATTCTCATCCCCATCCAGATCTTCTTCCTCCCGCCGCTTCTTCAACTCGTGTGTTACGACTTCATCAATAGTGTCATTTGTGGCAGGGAGGTATGCAGGGAGTCCCGGCGTCGGGGGCGACTTCGGGCCCAGCACGGCCTCCTTGGGGAAAACCCACCACTGCGTTTCGCCGATCTTGATATTGCTCTGTTGGAACTGATTATTGCCCAGCGATGTCAATCCTGATGGTGTTCGTCGGATCACGCCGGACTCAGCACCGTCCGTCTCATGGATCGACCTTCCTTCTATCAACAGCGGATAATCATGATCATGATCTTGTTGGATCACCGGGTTGACATCGAGGGCATATGCAAACCCACCCGAGTTCGACAGAACGAAGTAATAGAGCGCGACAAGGAAGAGAGTCGCAGCGAAGGTGGCAGCGAAGCGCGACTGCAGGGGGGTGAGCTTTGGGAATGGCATCTCTTCCAGCAAGAATCCTAGCCCAGAACGAAGTTATGAGGAGGAGGAGAAGGAGAAGGAGAAGGAGAAGGAGATATTATTAAGCATTAAGGACGAAAGAAACAGCCCAGCTGTAAGTGAGGATCCATTTGATTGATTGATTGAATTTTGCGAATTATTATTGAAAGCCGAAGGTGTTGCTGTCCGACATTCCTAGGTCAGTAATTGACGCCCCGAACTGACCAGCCAAACTCCACACGGCTTCATCAATGTCTCGGGGATCCCGACTAGACTCGCTGTGCCACAACGCAAGGCACTGCTGCGCCACAGAACTGCATGGTACGTCAGCTAATTACGACACCGCAAAATTAACTACTATTTTGCGCAAACTACAGTTATCCAGATTGAGTTAATCAGTGCTTCAATTGAGGTAGCAGATGTCTCTTTTCGATTACATAATAACTGGTCTTCTATGCTTGCAACGTATCGATCGCTACAAATCGACTGCACCAAAGCTAACTCTGCATTGAAGGAGTGGGGACTGTAACCTCCCACCAACCCGAAAAACAGCAATTCAATGACAGAAATGAAAAGAAAAAAAAATAACGAAAAGAATCAAGAAAAAAAAAACAAAAACCAAAACAAAGCAAAACAAGAATAACTAGATACACGAAAACAAAAAGGTATCAATTGACTCAGACATAAAATACTATACAAGTTTATACCAGCGCGCAAGGAACGTGCTGACGATGACGATGAACCCAATAACCCCGATGATGCCAAAGAACCAGCCGAGACCTTCACTGTCCCGGCCCGGAACGGGGACGTTCATGCCCCAGAGACCGCATATGAGGTTCATCGGCACCAGCAGACTGGCAATGAGCGTCACCTTGCTCAGGATCTTGTTGACGTGGTTGCCCAGAACCAGGTTGTTCACATTCAGCTGGGCCAGGTAGTTGCTGTGGGATCGGCTCAACATCTTTTCAAAGTGGCCCAGATTGGACATCATGGTGACGACGTGATCTTGAATGTCACCCAGATACAGACCGATATCGCCGCGCGGCGTCACCGAATATTGCTCATTGCAGCGCTTGGAGAAGCCCTTGATGACATCCGCCTTGCCGCCCAAGAGGCGCATCAGGCTCATGACCTTCTTGCGCAGCTCTCCAATCCGAGGTAGGAATGACTCGAAGTCATCCACGCGGGCGATGAAGACGTGGTCCTCGATGGCTTCGGATTCAATCTCTACCTCCCGGATGATCGGGCCAAAACTGTCGACAATGTCATCACTACGAAGATGTTAGTATATACAAATCATCAAACATAAGTGGTGACGGCTCACATCATTGCATAACAAATCCAATCACTGCTGAGGGAGACATAATCGCGCAGTTTCCCAATTCGCTTCCGGACATTGGCCGCGTGGGGGTTCTCGGTGAAAGAGAACGACAGCACGCCGTCGCGGTAGACCACCATGTAAAGATTGACAGGCTCGAGGAAGCGCTCACTCGATCTGTCCATCTGATAGAAGGTTCGGAAGCAAACAAAGTAGTACTGCTTGAAGAGCTCGACCTTCTCGCGGGCCTCTTGGGTCATGATATCCTCCGCCGTCAGGGGGTGGATGGAGAAGGCGCGAGAAAGCGCCCCGAGTTCTGCCTCGGTGGGATTGACGACGTCAAGCCACCAAACACCGCCATCCGGACCCAGTTGGAAGAGATCCCGAAAGGTGTCACCAGGGAGAACCAGGTCGCCCAGCTCCGCGGCATGGATGGTGCTCTGGCATTCGGAGGAGAAGAAACTAAACCGGGTCGGTTCATTCTCGTTCTGGAGGTTGTCCAGGAACTCCTTCTCATCCATCTGCTTATCCGTCACATGCTCGATTTTCTCTTTGCCATGATCGAGGCATTCCGACGAGGAGCGCTCGGGGCTCGATTCGTTGTTCATCACGATATGTGGAAGGCCCGACGACGTCTGAACCCAAGGTCGGAGGTCGTGGAACACGCGCTGGCCCCGGCTCTGGGAGCTCATGCTGTGCTTGCGGCCGTTGGCGCGGGGCTTGTTCTTCCTGTTCAAGGCAACAAACTCTTCCAATTCCTCGTAGTCAATGACGGGGATTCTCTTTGGCTCCTCATACGAGCAGGCACACGCGCTCTCTGGGACTTCCAACCTGACGTCCCCCTGTTCCGGTCGGGCGGCGCTGGCATTGCTGAACGTGGGACGCCGCGCACGGCTGCCACCCGACACGGTACGCTGAAGGATGGTTTCCATATCAGGAGCGGCATGGCTTTCCATGGTGTTCGCACGCTCGCGGCGGCGCGGATCGGCAAAAGCATCGACTGAATTTGGCGGAGACGAAGATCTGTTCGAAACAGACGACTCCCGGGATCGAGGCGCCATGTCCTGCTGGTTTCGGCTTCTCCTGCGGTGACGGCATGATGGGTCAATGGACAGACGTCTGGCGAAACAGTCGATATCATGGCCTGACCGGTCATCGTCCACGATTGCCTGCTCAAAGTCACGGGATACGGTCCCATTCTCCCGGAGGGCGTCTTGGACTTGGAGCAGGTTGGAACGGTCAATGGTTTCCGACGCACGGCCGGGGTGGGCAATGTTCTGCTGCTGCTGGCCTGTCGGCACAGCTGTCGCAGCATCCGTCTGAGGCTCCGAATCCATCTGGAATCGATGATCGTCAAGCTCGGGGACTGGCGTGCTGAATCTCGTCAAGGACTTTTCGGATCTGGGGGTCTCAGACATGACGATCGAATTGGCTAGCTGGGCGCATCCAGACTGCTCATTCAAATGAGCAGCGGTGATCGGAGACCGCGGCGCTGTCGCGGTGAGACGCGAACACGCGCGACGTAGGTTGAGTTACCCCAAAACAGAAGACAACAGTATAGAAGAGTTCGCGAGGGCCTCCGCGTTTCTCAGCCAGACCCCAGGGGAGGGCCTGGCAGGACGGCTACACGGTTTAGGGGCCCAAAATGGATGACGATCGCAAGAGCTGTGTTAAGGAGGCCGCGTGTCGCCCCCGCAGAAGACCCGGAACTTTGGGCCCAGGAGAGGGAGGGCAAAGGAGAACTTAGAGTCGCGAAGTCCCGCCAACTTGACTGCGTGTGAGGAGGAAGAGCGTCGACGCTCCGGAGTCGCCGGGGTTTTTGGTAGACGAGCGGAAAGATGAGTCCGTCGCCGGCCTGTGTTCAGAGCGGAAAAATCGAGAACTTGTCCAGAAAATCTCGACAGCAAGGTATCGAGTCGTAGAAATGGTGCAATTGAGGTATTGTTGTCGTCGTATTCCTCTGAGTTTGTGCGGAAGCAGATGCGGAGGTCGGGTTGATGTCAACGGGGTGGCGAATGAAAAAATAGAAACCCCGACAGAATCGGAACACGAACCCTGACTCTTGTTTTCGATCAGATTCAGTGCACACGAGACAAGTATCGTAGACCTCAAAAAGAAGAAGTAGTAGAGGCAGACACGTTTAGCAAGGAAAACACCGTGAAGGTGTGGTGAGGAAGATAAGAAAGGAGAGGAAAAAAAGAGCGGGAAAAAACTCCGAGGAAAAAGACTGGTTTAAAAAAAGGATGGAGGGGTCGACTAGATCACCAGACCCGCTCCAGCTGCAACACTTCAAAAGAGTCAACCACTCCATAAGTCGATGCCCTCTGCGGTTAGCGGGGGCAAAAAGAGAAAAAGCTCATATAGTAGTGCCTGGTGATGCAAGATTAATATTAATTATCGAAGAGCACAAGCAGCTACTATAGTAGGGGAATTGATAACTGCAATTGATGCGGTCAGTCAGTTCTCCCGTGACGGCGACGACCCCCTTGAGTGGGAGCGTCCGTCAACGTCTACCCACGTAGGTAGGCTACATTCTTAGATACTTCTGGGAGTCATGACTGAGAGGTTAATTACTAGATCGCTTGCTGGCAATGCCTTATTTAAGACTCTAAACCATACCACGTAGTTAGTTCTGCCTACGAACCACGCTGGATTCGAATCCACAAACTTCCTCGTCTTCTTCCCAGTTAACTCACTCCTCTCTTCTAGAAAAATCAGTAGATAAGATTAGAGTCCAGCGACGGATGCCCGCCGCCTGCCAGTCCCTTGTCTCTCCGGATGGGGGCGAGAAGGGAGTATGACTTAAAAGCAAGGGTTGGGCAGCATTGCGACCAGGACCAGGATTTCTTTTTTTGCTCTCTCCCTCCATCCTTGTTGCGTCAGCCGTTAATTGGCCGTGTTCGGAACGTGGATCTCGAAGAGTCGTGTGGATCTGGATCTCGATCTGATTCTGATCGGAATTTTGAATTGCAGTCGTCAGGTTGGTTACCTCGACCTGTGTCCATTGCCCAATCCGGAGCTGCTCTCTCATCGGATCCAATCGGGGTGCCCGACGTCGGACACCAAAGTTTGCACCAGCAGTCATACCGAGTAAACAGTATTGCTCAGAGTAAAGCAAGAAAGAAAAGGAAAGGAAAAGGAAAATAGAATTGGAAAAAAAAAGAAAAAGGAGGAAAAAGAAAAAGAAGTGGGCCACACCTGTAGTGGCAGAGAGCTATGGCATCCTCCTTCACCATTCGGACGCCCTGCTCGTCCGCCAATATCGGACCCGGCTTCGATGTCATCGGCCTGGCGCTGTCGCTCTACCTGGAAGTCCACGTCACCATCGACTCGACCAAGACGTCGTCGCAACACCCGCTGAACTGCGTGATCTCGTATGAGGACCTGAGCGGGAGCACCGAGGAGATCAGCCTCGACCCGGAGGTCAATCTGATCACGCGGGTTGCGCTCTATGTCCTCCGCTGCCATAACCAGCGCGCCTTCCCCGTCGAGACCCGGGTCCATATCAAAAATCCCATTCCGCTGGGACGCGGTCTCGGGTCGTCGGGCACCGCGGTCGTTGCTGGGGTCACGCTGGGCAATGAAGTCGGACGCCTGGGGTTGAGTAAGGACCGGTTACTGGATTACTGTTTGATGATCGGTATGTAGACAGGTCGGCTTTATTTTCTGTTCTGCTGTTCCATGCTAAGACTACTTCTAGAACGACACCCCGACAACGTGGCGGCGTCGTTGTTCGGCGGCTTCGTGGGCACGTACTTGAACGAGCTCAAACCAGAGGACGTCGCTCGCATTGAGATCCCCCTCAGTGAAGTCCTGCCCGCTCCAGCCGGCGGTATCGACACTGGGAAACAGCCCCCCGAGCCTCCGGTGGGCATTGGCCATTACCGGAAATTCGGCTGGGCCAAGGAGATCAAGGCCATTGCCATTATCCCGGACTTTGTGGTGCCCACGGCCAATGCTCGAGGCGTCCTGCCAAAGGAGTATTCGAAAGCGGATGTGGTAGGTCTCTTTCTCCGCGTTATCAATTTTAACAGATATTGACTTCGTGTCAGGTGTTCAATTTGCAGCGCGCCGCCCTGCTCCCAGCGGCCCTGAGCACCTCCCCGCCCGATCCTGACATGATCTACCTGGCCATGCAAGACAAGATCCATCAACCGTATCGGCAGACCCTCATCCCAGGGCTGACGGAGATTCTGCAATCGATGAACCCAAGCACGCAGCCCGGTTTGCTCGGTATCTGCTTGTCAGGAGCCGGTCCGACCATCTTGGCTCTCGCCACGGATCACTTCGAGGAGATTGCGAATCGCATCATTGCGCGATTCAACAGCAAGAACATTTCCTGCCAGTGGAAGCTGCTCGAACCGGCGCAGGAGGGCACGACAGTCGAACGGGTGTAGTCCGTACATATCATTGATCTCCAGACGGATCCTTAGTGGATCGGTTGTGGTTTTGGACTGGTGTATTGCTTGTCACGAGAATTTATTTTCCACCGCCATGTTATTGTTATAGATTTGATTGATGAGACAATTGTGATGATGATGATGATGATGAGAGTGACGAGGAAAAACAACCCATAACAGATTATGTAAATAGTAAACGACCAGATTTATACTATAGAGCTCTAATATAGAGGGCTTGGGGGAAAGAAAAAGAGGCCTTCATTCTTCTTCCATCACACGTATCCATATATATTTAGTATTTCATCTCATCTCAGTCCGCAGTTGATGCATTCAACACAGAGGGACGGAATGACCTAACGATAGGATAGGATAGGATGGGACGGGATCTGACCAAGGCGCTCTCTCGCTCATTGTATTTATTGCAGTTTCTGCCGAAAAAAAAAAACGAACCAATTAATCAATTGCTAATAGATATCTGCTAGTGATTTTGTACTGTACATACAAAGAAACAAACACCTGTCCGGTCCAGCCCAACCCAACAACCCATAATATGATATGTTCCAAAGCAAAAGGGAAAAAAAAAAGGAAAAACAAAAGACAAGAGAAAACAGAACTAAGTAATTTACTATCCAAAACAGACTCTCGAAGAATCAAAGAAGATGGTCATGTAGAACCAGGGGAAAAAAAAAATCTCTTTCGTACAAGTACTTCCGTTCTTCACTCCTCATCTTCGTCTTCATGGTCGCGACCTGCTTCAGCATCCGCATCACGCATCTCCTCGTCTTCATCCTCTTTCTTGTCGGATGCGGCCGCAGGTTCTTCCTCCTCCTCGTCGCTGTCAACAACACGACGCTTAGCGCCCCTGACGCGGTTTGCGGCAGCTGTGGCGGCGACCTCGTCCTCATCTTCGTCGTCGTTGAAAAGGTCGTCTGCTGCAGAATCTGCGTCTTTGATGGCTGTGTCTTCTGCGTCTGCGGATGCCGCGGCGGCTGCAATTTCCTCGTCGCTATCCGACTCGACCACAAGCTCGCTGCTCTTGTATTTGTTGTTCCTCTCCTTCGCGGCTGAGCGACGCTCCAGCCGTCTCCGTTTCTTAGGCGCTCGTTCTTCAGCATTCTCTGCTGCACCCACGCTCCTGTCATCCGGCACAACAATGTCCTCCTCGGCTTCCTTCTTCTTCCGCTTCGACGGCTTCTTCTTCCTCTTTTGTCTCTCTCCGGTTTCCGAATCCGTGGTGAATTCCGCAGCTTCCCTCGCCCGCTCTTCTTCGGCGCGCTGTTGCGCAAGCCGCTGAGTTTCCTCAACCATGCGCTGTCTTTCTTCCGCAATCTTCCTCTTCCTCTCCATTTCGATTTCCTGCGCCTTCCGGACTTCTTCCTCACGTCGCTTGATCTCCGCCTCACGGGCTGCACGAGCTTGTTGCAGCTTGAGAGCGTTCTTCTCCTCGTACTCCTTCTGGCTCTGCAGAGCACGTTCAAGCTGCTTGCTGATTGTGTTTCGACCCATGTTCGCTCGTTGTTCCAACGAGCCTCGCGGGTAGGGTGGGTTTTTCACATTGGCAAGACGCTCGAATGTTTCAATGGCTTTCTCAAGCCCTTCCGCCGCCTCCTGCACCTCCTGTGACGTTCTCTGAGTCTCTGGGAGACTGCTGACAAGCAGCGCAATCTGATTCTGGACAAAGGCGACGTTGAACTCCAAGTGAACTTGCTCCGGGGCGACGGCGAGAGCACGGTTGGCGTAGTCGAGAGCGGTTTTCATGGCTGCGAGATTCCTCTCCTGTTTACCCTTCAGCCACCAGACTCGCCCCAGACAAGCCAAAATCTGCGCATCTCGGGCCCGATCTTTCGACAGCGCCGTTTCATAGTGCTCAATCGACCGCGTGAACTGTCTTAGTTCTGCATAGACATGACCAAGATTCAGATAGACACTGGCATCTCTAATGGTGTCACGGATTTTCGTGAAGATGTGAACCGCAGTGGAATAGTCCTTCCTATCATCCACAAGGGCGATGGCAATGCCCTGAGCTGCATAGGCATTCTGAGGGTCGAGTTGCAGGGCTTTGTCGAAGAACTCCACGGCGCGTTCGTACATCTTTCGTCTCTTTTCTTTGTCTTGATCGGTATCACGTCGCATGTCCCGAGCAGCTAGAAGATGGACATTGCCCATTCCGGTCAACGCGTATCGATCATGCTTGTCAAAGTGTTGCAACGTATGCTTGTAATGCCGCTGCTCGTGATCCTCCGCAAGATTCGCAGCCCGCTTCTTCGATTTGCTGAGATACCACCCAAAGAGGGCTCGGACTTCGAGATTCGTCGAATCAGTTTCGTACAGCTTCGCCATCTTCTTGGGTCCTTCGTCCGTAGGGCTCTGACGGAGCGCAATGTACGTCAACCGCGCGCTAGCCTCGGTATAATCGCTATGCCGTTCTAGAAGACCTTCGTAGACCTTTTTCGCCTCCTCTGGCTTGTCGAGAGCTTCGTAAGTGCGGGCGAGGTTGTAGCTGATCGTCGTGATCAGCGCATCCGTGTCAATCTCGTCCTCTCTCTCCTGTGATTTTGTACAAGCATTCAAGGCAGTCTGGAAGAGATCTCGAGCCTGTTCATGCTTGTCCGACCGATAGAGGAAACAGCCGATGTTGTTGAGAAGTTGGGGAGGCAGGTATTCGCGCAGGGCTGCTTTCATCGCTTCCGGGTCGTTGATATCCTCCGGCCGATCTTCTTCGGGGATCTGTGCCAGTTGCATCTCCTCCAGCTGAGTAAGACATTGCATACTCTTTTCGGGAGCCACAGTCTCGTACAACCGCGAAAGGTATACGAGCACAGATTCATCCGGTGAGATCTTCTTCTTTTCATCCTTCCAAAGAGCACGAACGGACTCGAAAAGGTTGATGGCCTTCTTGGCCTCGGCGGATTTATCTTCTTTGCTCCCGCTAGCCTGAGCGCGGAAAACATCCTCAGCGAGGAGCGCCCCCAACAAGATCATACATTCCGGGCTCTTTGTCTGCTCGATGATCTTTTCCAGTCTGAACTTAGCACCATCGTAATCCTTGTTTTTGACTTGCATCTGCACGACACCAAACTTGGCGGGCAGATAGCCTTTGTCGCCACCTCCCCGGGCCTGATCAGACCGATTGTAATACTCCGAGGCCTTCGATATTTGACCTTCGTAATGCTCTTTGCGTGCCAGCAAGTACCAACCGTCACTGGCAATAGGCATCACATCGGTCTGCTCGATAGCCTTGCGCGCCAAAGTCTCCATAGTACTATAGGACTTGCGAAGAAGGAAGTAGCTGGCGAACAAAGCACAGGTCATTGGATACTCCTTATCCAACTTGAAAGCCTTTTGTGTGTATTGGGTCATGGCAACCTTGTATAAAGATCCGAAAGCCGGATCGGTAGTAGCATGGCGGGAGCTATCGTAGAGATAGTACACCGCAAGCAAGATGTTCGCGACCTTCGAGTTCGGATTCTAAGGTAAAAGAAAGAGAATTCCAAGTCAGTTCAGACAGACCACACGAATTTAACACAGACGAGACTCACCAAAGCTAGCGCCCTTTCCCAGGCCACTTTCGCCTGCTCTTTAAACCCAAGCTGCCATAGACAACATCCGATGCCTATCCGTGGGTCAGGGTCCGTCAGCCCCGGCATTTTGGTCAGAACCTTCTGATAGCCTTCCAGCGCTTCAGCGTATCGACCAAGAGAATACTGCGCCCTGGCATGGCCCAGGAGGGCCATGATATTCCTTCCACCGAAGGCTTTCGACGACTCCTCGAAGCATTTCAAGGCCTGTCGCAACGCCTCGACTCTTTCAGAATTGTCGACAGATCCCGGTCGCACCGGTTTTGGAGGGTACAGAGAGGCCCGCAGGAGAGAGAGGACGCCACGAGCGAGGAACAATGGGGGGAAAGCCGGATTGAGTCGGGATGCCTCATTCAATGTGGAGGTCGTGAGCTGCAAGTAGTAATCTTTGGTCTTCACATCCGGTTGACCTTCAGGAGCGACTCGGGGCGCTTGACGACTCTTGAGCATCAACAGCCAGCAGATCCAACTCAGTAACACCAACTTTTCTTTCGTCGCTCCATGAGCCACAGAGGCCAGACCCTTCTGGAGAATTTCGATAGCATGGTCGAGCTGTTTCTGCTTGGCATACGCTAGCGCGATGATGACCCAAAAGTTTTTGGCCGCCTTCTCATTTTCCAGAAGAGTGCAGAGTTCAGTCGGGTCATCCGGTAGGTCCTCGAGACTAACCTCAACCTCACTGTCAAAAGTCGAGGCGGGGATATCAATAGCAGACGGAATGTCAGAGAAGCGCAGATTGGTAAGAGAAGTGTGAGCATTCAGGGTTTCATCGTTGAGCCCGTTTGCATAGCCGTTCTGAAGAGGAGCCATGATGCCGATGGACGGGATTCAACGCGGAAGGAGTCGCGGAGTCGCAAAGGCCTCAAAGTAGATGCAGAGCAATTAGCAAGGCATGATCATCGGGGAGACAGTGGTGGAATATCAGGACGAGAGGTCAGTTTCAGAGACCAGAGCAGTCCCTGGTATATCAAAAGGTTGTCCTGATATGGTTGAATGAAAGGTCGAGACAAAAAGAACAATCGGCGGCTTGCGGTCACTGGCAGCTCGCGGCTGGAGTGAATGCTCGCGCGGCTGGAGGACCACCCGCAAGGCGCTAATGGATCCGCACCGCCACAGACGCCACACCTGCTTACCTACTTAGGTAACTATTGATTGATGGGTTTGATTATTGTCATTATTTTATTCATTCACTTAACTATCTTGCTTTTCTATAGCATACATTATCATTCAGCCATTATGCAGAGAAGGGAGCAGAACATGAGAAAGAAAACACTTTCAGCGACGCTAGCCACCTTCAGGAACCCCAGAAAAACCTCAAGAGCAGTGCAAGCCCCGTCAGGACTGCAAAAATTTGCCCAATTTCAGACCAGTGTGCCAGCCTGATGTCTGTCTCTATATATCCGCGAGTAGCTTCCTCCCGCTGGTCGAGCGAGCCCTTGGGGGAAATCGAAGAAGCCAAATCCGACGGAAACCGTCCGTTCTCAAAGAACTCCTCAAGCAGCTCATCCTTCTCTCTCCACCGTGCCAAAAGCCATGCCTCGAAGTCTTTCTGATCATCCAATGGGATGTCAGACACGGCAAATCGTCTCCAATACATGTTCACCGACTTGGGAGGCCGCCCTTGTCCATAGGTTGAGCGCAGCGTAAAGTACTGATCGGGATAGCAACCCTTCCTGTTCAATGGTTGGTCACTGTTGTAAACTGTATATACAGCGTAGGAATGGTGGGTAAACTTACGGAGGCCCTTCATAGGCAACCGTGCAATCGTACACCCAATCGACGGTGCCCTTGAGCTGCTGCAGACAAAAAAACAGGCCAGTAGACCTGGGAAGGAGCATGTGCCTGAGCGGCGGGATGCCTGTCTTTTCACCATAGTTATCGCTGATTTTCTTGGTATTGGTGGACAAGTTTGTCCCTTCAGGGAAGATCAAGAGCCACATCGGATCTAGGGACTGCGAGCCCGACATCGGGCCCGAATGCCGAGTCTTGAGCTTCTCCAGACGATGCTGCAATCGAGGCTTGTCCAACTGCCACTTGCGGGCCATGAAGATGAAGCCGTAAAACATCATCCCCTGGCCAATAATTGGAATGTACTTCAACGCCTCCTTCAGGATGATATATATATGACCATGCATTCGAGCCGTGTAGCTGACCCACCAGAGGTAGAGCCAGTCGGTATATACCTGATGGTTTGCGATGAACACCAGGCGATCTGGAAACTCGGTTTTCAGCCGCCCATCATCAGTAAGTTGAAGTTGGCCCCGCACAGACTCGTCCCCGCTGACTCGGACCAGAGTTGGAGCGCCCCATTGGGTGATGGTCGTGATGAGGATTCCAAAACACTGCTTGGTCAAGGCCATATAGGCGTAGTAATAGTTTTTGCTGATAAAGTACAGCGGTGATCCAATCAACTGCGTGGTGAAGATGACCACGCAGCAACCATTGAACCAGATGGCCAGAAGCAGAGAACGAAGCACTTGCATCGGAATGCCATGCTTCAGGCGCTGTTCCGCGCCCTTCTCCCTTCGAGGGAGTCTGTCAGCATCGTTCGTCGGACCAGAGGCAGACGCCGGGATCCGTTGTCGAATGTCAGACATTGCTAATAAGCACTCCGTCGTGGTCCTGTAAATCTTGTGCCTCTTATATTATCCTTTTCTGTGGCTGGATTCAGCGACTATAGAAATACGGCGTGAAAGGAAACGCATGCATCGAGCGATACTAGGCGGTGTTTTCGGTATACTGGACTTGCAGGATGCCTGACGGCATTAGAGAGCCTCGATAACCATATGAGGACCTATATATCTGAAGACACAGGTAAAATGCTTCCCAACGGTACCGTTGACAGCGACACTGTTATATCCAAGAGGGAGAGTTGGATGCGGAAGAGCGGTGATCCCGTGGCCGATTCGCAGTGGATGGCCGGATGACGTCGTTGCCGACTCTCCGCTGCAAGGCGGTCTGGCTCGGCCTCGAAAGACCTGCATCTCCGATCTTATCTTCTCCTCCTCTGCGGAGTCATACATTTATCTACAAGAGAGATGGGGTTTATCACACCTCCCTGACATAATAGCCATCTGGTCCCCGGGATCCCCCGCAAAGCACGTCTGCAGCTTCTTTTCTGAGCAATGGCTTGTAACGTTGGACAAGCTCGTCTTCGATACTGCCGCGGCTTGTCCACTCCCGCTGCGAATCCGGTCTTCTGAGGAAAATTTCACAGTGTCCATCCACAGCGTGATTTCTCACGATGCGCGTCACTGTTGCCCGGATCTGCGGGTCTGCGCCATGGCGGATCTGGAACTACCGGGCATTCTCTGTGTCCTCATGTCGTCGCGAAATAAGAGACATAGAAAATCTTCCTCCGCGTCTCATTCCAAAATATCAAGGTGTGCGTCCACATGCAGTCTCATTAAATATGCCCGTCCATGGTTGGAGGGCTGGCTAACACTGTCTATTCTCGGCTAGAATCTCGTGGGAGCGATCTCCTTTCCCTTCAGTGGCCATCTCCTCCACGAAACATTTTGATCGTTAAGAAACAAAGCGCCCCGGCCGTGACTGGGTCCCTGATTGAATTTGTGAAGTATGGAGAAAATCTTATTCCGGATGCAACTGGCTGCTAACTGCTATCCGCAGTCATATCACATCCACATATCCGTCGCTTTCCATCGTCTTAGAACCGAAAACTGCGGAGGAAATTCACTCTTCGTTTTCGTTCCCTATCTATACGACTACATCTAGTTCTCCACTGCATGATAAGGTGGACCTGGTCGTGACCCTAGGCGGAGACGGCACCATACTACGCGCCTCTTCACTCTTTGCAACATGCCACAATGTGCCCCCGGTACTGTCGTTTAGCATGGGGACATTGGGATTTTTGGGCGAGTGGAAATTTGAAGAGTATAAGCGTGCCTTCAGAGAGGTATACATGTCTGGTGCCGGTGTGGGTGACCGCGCTTCTGTGTTGGGTGAGCCGAAGCCAACGGCGGCCGATGAAGAGGCCGAATCCCAGATGGGTCCGACGGGGTGGTCATCTGTACGTGGCAAGTCGATGGGTTCGACTCGAGGTGCCCGCATCTTGATGCGCAACCGCTTGCGGGTCGGACTTTTCACCCCAGATGGCAAACCGATCAAGCCACCCGGTCAAACCATTCATGCGGATGACAGCGTCCCAGATGGGAGGGTCTACGCCCTCAACGAGGTGCTGATCCACCGGGGGAAAGAGCCACACCTGGCCATTGTCGATGTCTTTGTCGGGGGCAGGTTCCTCACAGAGGCGGTGGCTGATGGCATGATCGTCTCGACTCCGACGGGGAGCACTGCCTACAGCTTGAGCAGTGGAGGAAGCATCGTCCACCCTCTGGTGCCATCGCTGCTGCTAACGCCGGTCTGTCCCCGGAGCCTGAGCTTCCGGCCTTTGGTGTTGCCTTCCAGTACGCCCGTCACCTTGCGGCTGAGCCAGAAGAATCGCGGGCGAGAGGTGGAAGTGAGCATCGATGGCAAGAGTATGGGGCAGGGTATGTCAGTGGGAATGGAAATGCGCGTCTGGGACGAAGAAATCCGACATGGGAAGAATGACTGGCGAGGTGGGGTCCCCTGCGTGATGCGGAGGACTATCGGAGTGACGGAACCAGATGACGGATGGGTTGGCGGGCTGAACTCGTTACTCAAATTCAATTACCCTTTTGGCGCGGAGGCGTAAAGGATTTGTGATCTATGTGTATATGCTATTGCATTGATGATGAACAGCAGAATACCCGAAGAGAATTGTATATGTGTTGGTTGGTCATCGTTACTCCCTCTCCAGCGCGGGGTAAAGAGTCCCGAGGTTGTCTGTTGGTGGGTTTTCAACTGGTTGGTAGTCAATCAAGTAAGACAATATGGGGTTCTGGTTATCCTGATACTCGATCCCACCCTCTGTCCTACTTCCTAGGAAGCATTTCTTGATTGATCCAGGCCCAGGAGATATCTCATTACTATAGGCAGTTATACCGTTGCATGGAATCCGTCAGCTGAATGCAGGAAGCTTGAGTCGATCCCAACTGCTCAGTTATTTTTATTTAACGGCCATTGGGTCTTCAGTTAACTAATAATGACAGCCCCTGACCCCGATGGTCGCACGATAATCAGGCGTCCTCAACTCAACGTGGGATTCGGAAGTGTCAGCGGGGCACTAGAAAATCTACAGCGAGTGTGACGCCGGTGGCAGCACTACGCCCGCTGTGACTGGCGGGTATGAAACGCGTCGAATCTTCACTAATTGGTATGTTTCGCATGTCCATTTAATTGATCGCAGGATGATGATCAGAGCTCAGTTGTACCTTGTCGCTAACCGTTGCAGTTACAGGGAAATCAAACGGGCCCCCGGCGGAACCGAAAGCTTCATCCACGGCCCAAACTCCACAGGGATCCCGACTCCAGCATATCGATTCGCTGAGGGGATCTGGTCCCCAGTTCCAGGGTTCGGAGACGTGCTTTGTCCACGGCGCACCAATAATCCTTGATTGTGTCGAGACTCGTGGACGGTAGCAAGGGGCACGCCGCATAACAAAGTAAAGGCCGTGGGTTTTTGTTCATCTCCGGACCAAGAACACATTTCCTTGCTTGCATGGTCTCTGCAGCTCTAGGAGAAAGTGACGGCTTGGCAGATGGCATCCAGTTTGTCTGCGGGAAGAAAGTCTATAGAACACCGATAGTGATGACATATCGTATGAATTCTCCGGGCAGCCATGGCTGGCACAGTGCAGCAGTGCACCGGCGCTTCAGCGGCAACTTGCCGCTCCTCGGGAGGAGATCGCCCCTCTTCCGTCCCCAATCAATCTGATTATTGGCAGCCCACTCTGCTCTGAAGTAGCTGGCGTACTGGAATTCTTCTTCTGGTTGTTAGTTGTCAAGTACGGAGTAGCTAGTTATAGAGTATGAGAGTAACACCAGTCAGTCGACTGTCAAGGCCCGCGCTCAGGTCCCAACTCCTTAACTAACTTGAGTCTCGCCTAGGGACCTCCACAGGCAGGCCGGTTGCCAATGTCCTTTTGATTAGGACCTCATTAGCAGATCTCGTCTCCAGAGTAATAACTACTAGGCACTCCACTCCGAATCAATTCGACATCTATCGGTGTGCACCCTGTCCACGGCCTCTCTCCCCCAACACATCTCCAGGTTGTTTTTCTAGCAAAACCTTAGGGGAGAGTAGAAGACGATTGCAGTGTGTTCGCTGCTGCACAGAGCTTGCCATTTGCAAGCCTTCTGCCGTCGGATTCATTCGTCTTGCCTGTGGCTCCGCGCGGGTGAAACCTCACCTCCTCTCTCCCGCTGTCTCCTTTCCCTGCCCCGGCGCTCTCTCTCTCTCCATCGCCCTCATACCGACGCTCAGCTTTCGGCACTGTCGTGAATTCACTGCTGTGTGCTGCTGGAAAGGCCCATCTCTGAGCAGGTATCCTCTTTTTTACAGCTTTCTCCCCAAGGTCGGAGAAGGCTCGGGGTGTGCAGAACAGACCCTGTCCTGTCAACACTCCAGGTAAGCCTCCTCCCCTTTCTCCCTCCAACATTCCGGATTCATCGTCGTTTATTGTGCTGTGCTGTGCTGTGCCGTGCGTCAAAACAATAAACAGGACACGGTTTGATTCACTACACTCGTCTACAGGAACAATGTGATTTTCTGACCCTTTGTATAGTGCTGCTCGCTTCTCTCCGCTCTCTCTGTATTCTCCAGCCTCCATCTCCCCTTTTCTTTTTATCCGAGGAATTGTTTGGATTTGGATCATATCTTAATCGAGAATCTCTGACTGCCCACGATGGCTTCTCATGGGAAGTAAGTTGATGTGTTCCCCCCCATTCGTGTCGCGTTCCAGGACTGCTATTGGAACTGCTCCTTCCAGTCAAACTGGCGTCGGTTTTCTGCATTGATCGAGTAGTCATTCCTCGCGACCGTGGAGTCCATCGTTAACACCATGCCAGTATGTATTCGCCAGATCAGTTCATGAATCCGGGTCCTGCTCCCCGGCCACCAGTTGACCGTCCGCGGCTCCCCACGACACCGACCAGCTCCAGCGTCGCCACATCATTGAGCAATATGAGCCTGAACTCGCCCAGCACGCCCACTCTGTCGATCTTCCCTAACACCAGCTCCAACAACCTGTCCCAGTCGCAGACGAAGGGCAGCCAGAATGGTCAAGGGGGTGTCGCAGTCATCAAAGAGGGATATGTGCGTTGCAAGGAAGACAAATTCTTGGCCGGCTGGAATCAGCGCTATCTGGTTCTGCGTGAGTACCGTCTTGACTTCCTCAAGAATGAGACGGGCAAGGTGGTCCTTTCCATTCAACTCTCCACCGTGACCGGTGTCACTCGCTCCGAGGATACCAAGATGGCTTTTGAAATCACTCGTCTTGCCAACCCCAAGGACGCCAATTCAAAAGCTGCCATCATCAATCGGGACGTGCCCACCAAAACCATCATCTGTGAGGTGAAGAGCGATGACGAGATTTACGACTGGATCGACAAGATCTATGAGCGCTGTCCAGGAATGGGCGGGGTCAGCAATCCGACCAACTTTAGCCATCGAGTCCACGTCGGCTTCGATCCTCGCACCGGAGCCTTCGTCGGTCTTCCGGCGGAGTGGGAGAAGCTCTTGACCGCATCGGCGATTACCAAGGAGGATTACAAGAAGAACCCCCAGGCGGTCATTGAAGTGCTGGAGTTCTACTCGGATATCAAAATGCGCGAGCAGAATCCTCAATATTATGCGAATCTGCCTGCATCGAACTCCCCATCTTCACAGCTTGGACAGGGCAACGGGGTCGCTCCCCCCAGGCCGCCTCCTCCAAGTGCTTCCCAACGATTGGACCCCAACGCGGCGGACGATCGATCGGCGGCTTCCTCTCCTCAATCTCAGCGCAAGCCCTCGGACGCGGACCGCATGCGGGACATGGCCGATCAGGAGCAACGACGTCGGATGGAGGAAGAAGCTCGTCGGGCTCGTGAAGAGCAGGAGCGTCGGGAGCAAGAAGAGTACAACTCATCCCTTCCCAAGACCCGAGTGCCCCTGGCGAAACAGGAACTGGGAGGCTATGGTGGACCCGACAACGACCGATTTAACCCAAGTCGACCTGCTCCTCAAGCGCCCCGTCAGCAACCCGCCAAGCAGCTCACCGCCCAGCGCCCGGCACCATCGCCTCCCACTGTTCAGACGAATGTCCAGAAATCGGGTTCTCGAAATGATCAAAGCCCCAGTTCGCCGGTGAATGACCCTCGGTCTCAGACATCGGCCACTCGTGCGCAGAACAATGGCGGGAAGCCGCAACAACAGGCGCAGGGTCCTCCACCCACTCGCCTCCCGGCCCCGGTCCAGCCAGTTAAGCCGTTGAACATTGCCAACAAGCAAACGGCGAACAAGCCTGTTCCGGAGGGTGTCCGTCAGGCTGAGGCGGCGTTGACCAAGAAGGCGGAACCGCGGCAGAAGGAGGTTCGCATGTCGAGTATGACCGAAAATGAGGTGATGGAGAAGCTGAAGTCGGTTGTGTCCAAAGAGAACCCTCATGAATCGTATAGCAAACAGCGTAAGATTGGACAGGGTGCCTCTGGCTCGGTTTATGTGGCCCGTATCAAGGAGAACGCAACCTCGCCCGTGGCACGGGAGCTTTATCGCCAGTATGGGCCCCGGGCACAGGTCGCGATCAAGCAGATGGACCTGCGTAGTCAGCCCCGCAAAGAGTTGATCGTCAACGAGATCATCGTCATGAAGGACAGCCAGCATGCCAACATTGTCAACTTCCTCGACGCCTTTTTACAAGAACAGAATCAAGAGCTTTGGGTGGTTATGGAGTTCATGGAGGGCGGTGCTTTGACAGATGTGATTGACAACAACCCAGTGATCCAGGAGGACCAGATTGCCACTATTTGTCTGGAGGTTTGTTCTGCATCTCTCCTCGGATGGAAATGGTCTTGCTAATCTTGTTTCAGACCTGCAAAGGGTTAGCTCATCTGCACAGTCAGAACATTATTCACCGTGACATCAAGAGTGACAACGTTTTGCTCGACCGGGTTGGCAATGTCAAAATTAGTGAGTCAAGTCGTTTCGATTGATAGATCGATCATGCTGACTGTGTCTTAGCCGATTTTGGCTTCTGCGCTAAGTTGACTGAATCCAAGAGCAAGCGTGCCACCATGGTTGGTACTCCTTACTGGATGGCCCCGGAAGTCGTCAAACAGAAGGAGTATGGCCCGAAGGTCGATTGCTGGTCTCTTGGCATCATGGCTATCGAGATGATCGAGTCGGAACCGCCGTATCTTAACGAGGAGCCTCTCAAGGCGTTGTACCTCATTGCAACGAACGGCACTCCGCGGTTGAAGAAGCCAGAGAAACTCAGCAAGGAACTCAAGTCCTTCCTGAGTGTTTGTCTCTGTGTTGATGTCCGCAGCCGTGCCACTGCAGAAGAGCTTCTGGCGCATGAATTCTTAAAGATGGGATGCAGTCGAGCCAGTCTGGCGGAGTTACTCCGTTGGAAGAAGAATGGCGGATCATGAAAAGAAAGATATTGACGCTGCTGGAGGTTGCTAATTAAAAGTCCTGCGCGTCCTTCTCTGTCGGACGCATCTTTCTGCGGTTTCGGATCCTGATAAATATCCGCAATCTATTGCGCCCTATGTGTTGTGTTGTAAATTCTTTGTTATTTATTTTCAACCTGTGAGCTGCACCGCATCGCATTGCAAAACAGGTTGCGACCATCGGCACGATATCCTATCCCAAATCAGTCAGATGATATGTGGTGTTGTCTCTGTCTCTTCTCTGCAGATAATACGGCGTGGATTGATTCAGTTAGGCTAGGCGTCTTGCTTGCATCGCTTCGATCGGATCTCGACAAGGTTACTTTCTTCTTGAAGACATATCATATCATAATAATGTTATTACCTCGTTTTTTGTCTCCTTTGTCTCCCACCCACAGCACAGAACAGATGAGGCTGGAATTGTATGTCATTGTCATTGTCATGGTCATGGTCAGGTTCATCTGTCTGTCTGTCTCTGTCTATCTCACTCCAAGCAAAACAAAATCTATCCATCGATCGACATACATACCCTCCGTATAAAAAAAGGATCTCGATCTTGATCTTCATCTCGATCTCGCATGCAGATGCCCGTCTGTCCGTCTGGGGCATGTGGTTTGTTACTAGTTTTGCTGCTATTTTTTCTTGTTTTCTTTTTCATGACGAGTATTAATGATCTACCCAATAATAGAGCCGGAAATAAGTATGAATAGTGAATAGTATTGTTGTACTTTTTTTTCTTTCCTTGTTTTATCGGTCTTCTTTCATTATCCGTATTAATTAAGCATTCATTCGTTTAAACCCGTCTCGACTCTCATCAATCAGTCAGTCAGTCAGTCAGTCAGTACAGTATAGTACAGTACAGTAGAGAACAAGGAACAAGCTGAATAGTTGATACACGCGTTTCTTTTTCCTTTCTCCTTTTTCTTCTTTATTTCCTTCTTGCATCTAGCAAATAAGCTAAACCGCTGATACTTCATACCTGTCTACAGTCTCATTCATTCATCATCCCGCAATTGCTGCAGCAGCACCCGCAGCACCAGCGGCACCAGCGGCGGCAGCAGCAGCCAACTGACCAAAGAGTATCCCCTCGAGGATCTGCTCCCCCTCCTCGACAGACCAGTGGCCTGCCTCCGACAGCCGGCGTTTCCACTTGTTGCGCTCTTCTTCGCGGAGGTCTTCCCATCGGCGCGCGTTGATCCTCTTTGCTAGCTCCGCTGCGTCGGCTGCATCGGCTGTTACCTCCTCTACAGAGAGGACGGAACCGTCGTCGCGGACGATGATGGCTGGATGACGATGGTGGGGGGCGATGGTGTCTTCTAGTTCTGCTGAGATAGAGGAGGTCGCGGCGCGACGACGAGCGTTGAGGATGTCGCGAAGTACCTTCTTTTGAGGGGTTTGCACCTGGGGCACCTCTGCCGAACCGGGCAGGATGTCAGTCCGGGATTGAGGCCACCCATGCTCGAACATATACGGCCTCGCGATCATCTGCCGGACCCGCTCCGGCAGCCAGTCTGCAGCTCCCAGGTAGGCGGGAACTCCGCCTCGGATCTCGGTGAAGGCTTGGAGCAAGAAGCAGCTGATTCCGATGATGAGGAGCGCGACGAAACAGCTGAATGCCGTTTCCCAGGTCTCCGACCGGCCCGGTGACTTGAGAACGTACCGCGGCGTTCGGGTCTGACCTTCTGGGAAAGGCGAGAGCGGGAATGTATGGACCACGACCGTGTTGCCCAGACTGACAGATGCCAGTTTCACATATTGCGGAAGCACGGCCGACGTGACGGGGTGGGTTGGAGGCTGGAACGCCGAGAAGCAGATCTTTGTCATGGAGAACGGATGGACGTCTGCCAATGTCGTGTACCGTTGAAATCTGCCGTATCCCTTCTTTTTGGGACTGTACTCGAGAGTGAACACCTCGATCGACTGATCACTGCCTGCTACCGCGATAATGTACTGTCGTTCTTTGTCCGGGCTCTCGCCAAGGTTGCAGACATCCAGCCCCAATCCTATCTTCATGGATTTGCGCAGCTTCTTCCGCTGGCTGACCTTCCCCAAAGCGCTGCCTTCTAAAGAAGAAGGCAAAGAGAGCCCCACCAGCTCACAGCCCCCGCGGTCTGGTGCATTCTGGAGGAGAAGCAGTGTCTTTGGTGAGAGAAAGCGGAGTGCCCTGAATTTCGGTCGCGTCTTGACCTTCGCTCTGGAGTCTGGAAAGGGCATCGTATAAACCGGTTTGATGTTGGGTGCAGCCTCGGATTTCCGTGAGGGGGAGATCTCGAATGTAAACACATCCACGCCGTTGGTATATGCGACCTGGAACTTTCCGTCATCGATGTCGATGATGTCCACATCTTCCGCCTCTTCACCATCGCCCAATCGAATCCGGCCGATGACGTCTGAAGGCTGGGGGTTCGGGGTCACGTTGAACAGTACAATCTCGCCGGAGGGGGCCAGTCCGGTTGCGATGGCAGCAATTCGAGGGGCATCGGCGCCTTTCCATGGCGACAACCTCAACAGTCTCTGGTACGTATCGATCTTTTCGCCCCGCTTGGGCTTGTGGATCGTCTTGAACAGCGATGTCCGAGCCAGTGGCGTGGTCTTCCTCGGGCGTTGTTCCTGCTGCTTTTCTGCTGCGGCGTCGTCTCCATTGACGGATTTCCGTGGCGGGTATTCCAGTCGGAAGGACCGTAGATGCTGGTTGTTCCCCTGCTGCTGTTCGGCCTGGGAGCTGTTGATGCCAGCCAGCGCCACGATCGACTCATCATCTGCCTGCGCAACTGCCAACGACGTGACCGAATCTTCATCTCGTGACAGCTCGATATCAACCACTTCGGAGATCTCGTTGCGCTTGGAGGTGTTCAGGAGTGCCTATTAGTTTTCGGCAGTTAGTCGTAGCGTTCTCTCTCTCCACTACAACAGGAATAGTCAACCTACGATCTTGTTCCCTACTCCGCTGCGGCCCTCACCTCCGCCACCTCCCACGAGGAGAAAGCCATTATTGCGGGGGTCGAAATCGGCCGCGAAGAGCGGACAGGAAAGGGTGATCTTAGCGGACGAGATGTAAGGCGCCATAGACGGTCGTCCGTCCTAGTAAGTTCGTGTAATCTGCGACTGTTGGCAGTAATTAATGGTGGTGGTGAGGAAGGTCTAGAAGAATAAAGAAAAGAAATGCGCTCGTTCCCTAAGATAGATTCATGGTAGATATATCACCGTTGTGGAGCGGCCATGTGGTCGAATCGAGTCGAGTGAACAGCGCATTAATTAATTAACCTGCAAGTCAGGCAAGTCGATCGATGATGTCCACGTACGCTCACGCGCTGCCGTGGCTTAACCAAGGGCGGAGTTTACTCCTGGCCAACAGCGCCGCTGCTGGCACGGCGGAACCCCAGACCGAAGCCCTAAGAGTATACCATACCTAGGTAATTTATAAACCTGGAAGAGAACTTGGCCAAATTTCACCTATTGGAGGAGCTGACGATGAATTTCCTTTACTGTCTTTAGAGATTTGAGTGTGGTACGCCGTGTTGTTGCTGGATCTCCGACTGGTCCTACGAATAGTCCCTTCGGTCCATGACATACACACAAAAATAATAAATAATAGTGCCACATCAGTCCATTCGATTTTCTTCCTGGTTTGTCATTCAGAATCAGTACATGGGTTGGCCTCCTGGCCGTGGTCATCAAAGCTGTTCCCTGATTATATATCTACATGTCATCTAGTCCTACCATATCCCTTTCTTTAATCAACCTCCTGCGCAGTGAACTCAGGCAGCCGCTTCCGCACATCCTCCCAGGTCTCTTCACCGTCGACCAGCGACTTGATAGCCTGCAGAATCTCCTCCTCGCTCGCGCGCACCTGCTTCGTCGTGTCGCGGTCGCGAAGAGTAAAGGTGTTGTCCTTGACGGACTGGAAGTCCACCGTGATGCCAAACGGCGTGCCCAGTTCGTCGTTGCGCGCATATCGCTTACCAATACTGGCGGACGAGTCGTCGACCTTGCTGGCGATACCGGCACGGCGGAGCTTCATGCTCAGCCTCTCGCACAAGGGACGGAACGACTCGTGCGTAGAAAGGGGCACCAGCAACACCTTGGTTGGGGCAACAGCTGGCGGGAAGGACAGGACCTGACACAACAGTTAGTCTGAGATTGACAATTGACATCACGTTGGGGAAGAACTTACACCGCGAGCCTCATCGCCAGGTCGGAACCAGTACGAATGCTCAAGCAAGCTGTAGAGAATTCGCCCGATACCGAAGGAAGGCTCAATCACGTTGGGCGTGTACTCACGGACATGTTCGATTCTTGTCCGCTTCTCGATCTTGATGAGATCTTTGTCCAGTTCCACTTTTCCAGATCCGACACCCTCCACATCAATCTCGATCTTGCCGTTCTTCTCCAGATCAAGAGCCAACTTCTCGCGCAGGTCCTGGGAGAGCGCTTCAATCGCGGCTTCCACAGTCTTGCCGTCTTTCTTGAAGCGAGGACCGAACTTCTTCCTGTCCACGTCGACCTGCCACTCCTCAATCTTCAGAGGTTCCGCACGGGTTTCACGGACGACCAGAGGCGCGCCAGTCTTGTTCTTGTGCACCGTCAGATCATAAGCGCTGCGGTCAGCACATCCCACACACTCGATCCAGCCATAGCTGGTGAGCAGCTCGGCGTCCCAGCAATCGGCGGCGTAGTGCGCCATCTCATTCGCCATGTGCTGCCGGAATCGAAGCTTAGACCGGTCCACTCCGATCTTCAAGAGGAACTGTTGAATGCGGGCGAGGAAGTAGCCAAGGGTCTCGTTGTCAACCAGACCGGTCTCCACCGCCTTGCCGATGGTCATGTCCTCGGTTTGAGTGCTGCCAGAAAGCTGAACGTCGCGATTCAACAGAGACAACACCTCATCTTTGACTTCATGGAACCGAGGATGTTTCTTTCCGCCCTCCGGGTCGACGAAGTGCTCGATCTCAGCCATGAGGAATTCACGAACGCGCAAAAGACCGGAGCGCGGAGAAATCTCGTTGCGGAAGGACTTGCCAATGCTGGCAGAGGCAAAAGGCATTTGCTGCTGGTTGAAGTCGAGCAGTTTCTGGAAGGAGAGGAACTGGCCCTGAGCAGTCTCCGGTCTCAGATAGCCAGTCATGGTGCCACTCGGACCAATTGAGGTCTGAAACATGAGATTGAAAGCCACCGGGGGGAGGAGTTCCCCATCCGTCCTGGGATTCCGAATGTCATACTTCCTAATCAGCTCCGCCAGCTCCTCGCCATCATAGTTGTCAATCTTGGCAAGGACTTCCTCATATTCGGCGACCACAGCATCATCCAGCTTGACGGCCTTGGTGTCCTTGACCTTCTTCTTCTTTTTCGCCTCCTTTTCCTCGTCCACCTCGACCTTCAGGCCACGGGCCTCTTTGTCACCCTTGAGACGCGCTTCCAGGACTTCTTCGACCAAGTGGTCTGCCCGGAAGATCTCGCCGGTCTTGGGATCCTTGCACATCCAGTCGGCAAACTTGTCCACGTGCCCGCTCGTTTTCAGCACCTCGTGGGGAGTCAGCATCGTCGTATCCACCTCCAGCATATCCTCCTCCAGGATGAAGTGTTTCCGCCAGATATCGATGATGTTGGTCTGGAGCGCACATCCTGGCGGGCCATAGTCGTAGAGACCAGACACCCCGCCATAAGCTTCGAAGGCCGGGAAGTAGAAGAGTCGTCGACGGAGCAGGGACTCCAGGATCGACCGGTCCACAACCTGACCAGTCTTGGTCGTGAGGGTCGCCATTCCGGTGTTCTTCTTTGCAGGCTTCGCTGGGTATGTTCTAGGTGTGTTCGAAAATGCTCTGGTGGGGCTACTTGGATTCCTTTTCAGCAGGCGTGGGAGGAGTCGATAGAGGGGAGATTGACTCATCCACCACGCTGGCGTGAGGGGAAGGAATGGAGGGGAGGGAGGAATGAATGAGTCAGAGGAGCGTCAAGTACGACCCCTGCAGGAGATGTCGGTTGGCGCTAGATTAAAATTGAAGAGATCTGGTCAAGTCATTTATTTAAACTTGTCCCGCAATTCGCGAAGAACAAGATTTGCCCCAGTCAACTCGCTGCAGATTCGGGGCCGCCGGAGAAACGATTCTCCGCCAAAATTATTCCCCGAACTTTTGCTCCGCCAGCTGGAGTACATATACGTAGGACAGAACTGAAGCATTCAGAAGCAGAGCGCCTCAATTGACGCCTTTGCAGTCGAAATGGCTGCCAAAAAAAGGTCCAAGGCAAAGGCCACTCCCAAAGCTGGGCTGGATTACAAGCCCGCCAACAAATTGCGCCGGCAGCTGCTCCATATCAAGCGGAAGCGGGCTCAAGATGCTGCCCAGCGGAAAGAAAGATTCGCCCGGAAGAAGGAAGAAGCCAAAAATCCCAAGTTAAAAGAGGAACGGCTGCGCAAGAACATACCGTTGACTCTCGAACGGAAGCGGGTCTGGGACGAGGTTGACAGCGACGTGGAGGATGGACTGGGACTCAGTGTCGATGTGGAGAGAATAAAGCGACAGAAGCAGGAGGAAGAGGACGAGCTCAATAAGCCTATATCCGAACAAGAGGACAGTGACGGACAAGAGCAAGAAAGTGGCGACCAGGATGATGAAGATGAAGTTGACAGCATGATCATGACTGATTCCGAAGACGACGATGATGAAGACGCTGAGGAAAATCAAAAGAGCAAAGAGAAGAAGACACGAAAATCTTCCCTCCCAACAGCAACTGAGCGAGCGACGAGTCCGACGCACTCTACCAAAAGCACCAATCTGAACCTGGCACCAGATGCACTGGCAGCCAAGTTTCCCACATTGTTCACCAACGAATTCCCGACGCCCAAGATCCTCATCACCACCTCGATCAATTCCACTTTACATCACGAAGCGCGACTTCTCACCGATCTCTTCCCGAACAGCGTATACATCCGACGGACGGCCCATCGGTACGCGCACAAGTTCTCCGTCAAGGAGATTTCCCAATTCGCCGCGAACCGCAACTACACGGCGGTGCTGGTGCTGGAGGAGGACCAGAAACGGCCCTCGGGGCTGACGATCGTCCACCTCCCGCAGGGCCCGACCTTCCACTTCTCCATCAGCAACTGGGTCGAGGGGAAGAGGATCCCAGGCCACGGCAAAGCGACGGGCCACTGGCCGGAGCTGATCCTGAACAACTTCCGCACGCCGCTGGGTCTGTTAACGGCGCATCTCTTCCGCACGCTGTTCCCGCCGCAACCGGACTTTGAGGGCCGACAGGTCGTGACCCTGCACAACCAGCGCGACTACATTTTCGTGCGCCGGCACCGGTACGTCTTCCGCGAGAAGCGCGAAACCGAGAAACCCGTCGTCGGCGCAGACGGGAAAGAAATGAAGGGCGTCGAGGGCATCAAGGCGGGTTTGCAGGAGCTGGGGCCAAGATTCACACTGAAGTTGCGACGCATCGACAAGGGGATACAACGAGCCAGCGGGCAGGAGTGGGAATGGAAGGGGCAGCTCGAAAAGACGAGGACGAAATTCCAGCTATAATAGTTTCAACAATACGGTATACCCATTACAAAAAGTTTTTTTTTCTACTATTGTTTTCTCCTGCATCAACTGAGTTGCCCTGTTTGTGCATTACCTGAATGATCAGCCTTGTAGGTCGATCGATTCCTTGCTCATTTTTTCCCCCTAATTGAACACATATGGTCTGGTCCGGTGTGGTGGAGTTATTCCTTTATTTCTTTCTGACTGAATTAGGTAGATAGATACCAGCAATGTATGTATGTAGCTATGTATGTCTGTCTGTCTTAGGTATGTATGTACAAGCAAACGACTTCGATTTATGCGATGTATGACTACAGTAATAAGACACGAAAAAGGAGTCAAGGACTGGAAAAGGTGGAAAGGATCACTGTGATGCATGCAAATGTAAAAGGTAACCAGCCAAGAAACCAGTCAAGTCAGCAAGAAAAAGAAAAGGAAACGAAACGAAACGAAACGAAAGAAATAATATTTCAAAGGTATACTCCGTATATGAAATGGAATGGAATGGAAAGGTCGTAACGTAACTGTCATTCATGAATCAGCATTATCACATTGCATAATCATTGTTCTTGTCTGGTCTTGTTCTGTTTCGTGTTTTTTCTGTTTTTCTCTCTTTCCGTTTTCGATTTTTTTCTTCTTTTCTTTTCTGCTTGTTCTTCTTTTCCTTTTTCTTTCTCTCAAGTCTCCTTTCGAGTTTTCATCTCATCCTTGATCACTTTATTGTTCAAGCTGCAGCTCCCTCAGAAGCTGATCCATCTTCCGCCGATGTTTTAACCTATACGGCGCATAGGACATGGGCTTTCTGCCGGTGAGGAAGCGCACCGTGACCGTAATCCCTTCCGCGGCAACGACCTCGCGCTTCACCTTCTCGCACAGATCGCGCACCTCGTCGGCAGTCCATTTCCCTGTTGCGGTCAACTGCCGGAGACTTCGCGCTTCCAGGCCCTCGAGCAGGCCGATCAGGGCCATCTTGCCCAGGGTCTTCTGCCGAGGGTCTTCCGGCCACGTCCCCACTGGCACGGTGATGTCGTACACGCGGACATCCACGAACCCGACAGAGGTGAGCGCAGAGGGGCGGAGATGATCCCGCCCGCGCGGAAACCCGGCCGCGTCGGCGGTATTTCGCATCGCTGATATAAGTATGTTGAAGTAGGAATTCGGCGGCGCATTGGGGAAGTTCGTGATATCGGCGGCCGGGTCGGAATCCGACACCTCGATATACCCTCCCGCCTTGAGGTGCTTGAACGCCTGTTTATAAACGGCATTCCAATTCCGAAAGGCTCCTGAAAGACCCCGCATATGAATCAAATCGAAGGGCTCGTGGTACGTCCACTCTTCCTCGGCGTCGTCGAGTTGAAAGTGCACGTTAGGAAGCCCAAACCGGCCTAGACCCCCATCAAAGACGCTGATGTCCGTGGCGATGATCTCTGCGTTCGGATACTGCTCGCCCATCTCGACAGCCCAATCCCCAGGGCCCGTCCCGACATCCAAGATGCGACTGGCGCCCTCTGGCACGGGAGCTTTGGTCAATTCACCGTCCAGCAGGATCAAGAAGAGCTGATGTACGATATTCAATCGCGTCTGCTCGGCGTCGTCATTGGGCATATAATACGCGTCGTTACAGTATCTCCGTCCATTCTCGACTACGCCCTTGATCAGGTTCTCGGATCTGGTCGATGTTCTGTTGCAATCAGCCTTCCGCTTGCCTTCGCAGACATCACGGTGTGTTGTGATGAGTGATGGGTTGCCAACATTGAATGTACGCCGTCGTCGTCATACTCGTCGGACTCGTCACACTCCGACTCGGAAGCGGAGGCTGAATCACTATCCGACAGCTCTTCTGTTTCCTCTTCTTCTTCGTCATCTATCTCCGCCAGCTCGTCATAGTCGTCATGGGCACGGCCCTCTGCCGGAAAAGAGGGTTCTTCGGCCATGACATGACGACTTTCCTCTATCGACCGGGGAAAAAAGGAGGGTTTTGATTATCGGCCAGCTCCTGTCACAAAGAACATTAATTCCGTAGGCCTGCTAAGTATGCTAAACTTGGGCAGAAAGAGGAGGGTTTGCGAAGAATTTCGAGTCGACAAAACAATACAAAGAAAATCGGGAGAAATTACCTAGAAATGGATATTAGATGGCTGCGTGCATTGACACGTGTAAAGTCCACAGGGGAGAAAGAAAAGATAGCCTTCGAGACAAGAAAACAAACAGGTGCGGAGAGAGGTGGATAATGGATACAGGGTACGGAGTATACAGCCCGGTACCAGCCGTTAATTACTACTGGCAGACCAACTTAGTAAAGCAAAGAGCAATGGAAGGAAAATACGTCTTCCACAGCTCTTGCAAAAGCCCACAATGGCCGAAGAATCATCCACGAATCATGCCAAAAAGCTCCAGGAGTTCGCGGTGAGTCGTGACAGTCATCCTTAGGCATACTCCATAGACCCCATTGCTGTCACCTGTGGCCCACGACGGGGAGGAGGGGCCTAGGCGGCTGGACGGACCCTGGAGCTTGCAGACGGAACCCACCCGGCGCCAGCATCGAGCTTAATTAACTCGGACGAAGGCATATTGGCCTGGTAAGTTAGACTTAGTTAGTGGCTGACAGCCTGTTGCAGGGACGGCTGACCCAGCCAGCAGGGACCGTTCGATCCGGCGGGCACGCTAAAGGATCGGTTTGGGGGAGAAGAGGCCCGACAGGGTCTCTTAAAAGGTTACCCTGCCAATCACATCTCAGCTGCTCCAGCTGCTGCTCTAGCAGGCTGTGCTAGGATAAATATTCTTTCAGGTCCAGATAGCAGATAGCCTTGAAGACTTCGGAGGAAGAAATAATGCCAGTCGTGCTGGAGCGTGGCACGATGTAGCACTGCAGCAGGGCTGGCACCTGCAGGAACGTCTAGAACCGGAATGATGGCACGGTCGTCTTCGAGTCAACTCGAGTCCTGCGTTTGCACAGGCCGTTCCACTGCACTTGACTAACGAACTGTGAATTCAGCCGTTGAACGCTGGCTCCCACGGACCGGTCCACCTTTTACCGAAGCGGCGGAGAAACCGCCCGTTCAAGGCAATCCAGTCCAGTCCACTGTCCAAATCTGCCTCCGCAGGCCTCCGCAGGCCTCCGCAGGCCTCCGCAGGCCTCCGCAGGCCTCCGCAGAAGTCCGAGGGAAAACATGACCTGTGAGCTGTCTTGGTCCTTCTATGGAGTCCCGGGGACGTAGCCTTGGAAATTTTTCACGATTCGCAGGGTTTGTGTTGGTCGGCAGTCTCCACTTTAAATAAATCCCTGGCAGGGCCGCAGGCTCAGATGCAGTGCAGATGCAGTGCAGATGCAGAGGAATTAGTAGTACACCACTACTGCAGTCTGCAGCCGCCGAGTTACCATGTGTGGACAAGCACGTAGCGGGAGAGAGGAGAAAAACCGGCTGAGAGGGAGTCCACCAAGAACAACTTGGAGGTAATACCCAGTGGGATGGAACGTGGACCCAATTTGGAGTCACTAGTCACGACTATAGATTTCTATCAGTACGACGGTCTGATAGCAGTATCATAGATCACCAACTAGTTGAACCAGCATGAAGCCATGGCAGCGGCGGCAGCCAGTTAGGGAAAAAGACTGGAGGGTTGGTCAGGCAGTGTGCCAGCGTCAGGCACAAGTGTCAAAGCGAGAGACAGCTGCAGTCTGGTAAATTTAATGGTAACTCTGGCTGCTGCGCGGGGCCGCAGATCGGGGCGTCACCCGTTAGGTTGCGAGGCCGTGCTTAGGGCCGGCGCGAATAGCCTATAGTCCACGACATCGTCTCTGATTCGTCTTTTCCCTGGTTACCGAGACGGTGAAGTGAGTCTCGACCTGGAGTCGATGTCGTAAATGAAGTAATGAGAAGCTGCGCTGGCCGCCCACAGGCGTAGTCCTGGCGTTCGCACTTCCCTCCAGAAGGTCTGTTGCGGAATTACGGAGTATTATTGTTGTTGTTATTATTATTATTCATAGACCCGTCCTCCTGGATCAGTCCTCTGCCATTCGCAAATGTGGAGGGTCCATGATGACGCCAAGTGGAACGCGGCAGATGAGTCGACCAGTTGACCGGGGAGGGATTGATAGGCAACGAAGGTACGGAGTAACTTCTATAGCGTTATACGGTCTATTCCGTCAGTCAGTCACAGACCGAATCGCCTAGGGTTAAACGGTAACTTACCTTAGGTACCGCCGGTTTAATGGCTGCTGCGGGGCATTATCCAGGTTACCGATAGTCGATGACGGTGGACTGATCTTAACTGACCGTTGGAGAATCTGCGAATGGTCGTCGGAACTCGTACAACACCGCTGCTCAGGTTTCAACCAGTTGATAATGCAGGAAGTAATACGGAGTACTTTGAGACTACCTAAGTTATGTGTCATTCGTCATTAGAGAGAGTCTAGAAGCTCGCTGGAAGAAATTTCGAATCTAAAACAAAAATGAGAAGGAAAGACCGAAGGAAAGAAAAAGGTCCACAGTTGTTGTCAGATTGCTTATGAGATCCATAAAAAAAAGCATACTGTCGACTACCTTGCCTATGCCTCAAAGGGTTCTTTCACTCAACTGGCTGGAAAGAAAAGAAAGCATCGAAGCCAAATGATCAGGTATGCCTCAAGACGTCTGACATTATCCTATTATTTTACTATTTTCGTCCGAGGAACATCCTCCGTAACTAATACAAAGGAATAGCCATTAGAAAGAACACCCAGCAGGGCACGACAGAAAAATTACTTAACTGGCCTCCTCCCCCTTCCTTAACTAGAGACTTAGGACTGACTTAGCCTCGCCTCTTTTTTTTTTTCTCGTGGTTGACTGCTAGTATACAGAAGTATAGAAGCTGACCAATCCCGAAGCGCTGTCACAGCATGCCGGTGCAGATCTCCCGCAGTGAAAATAAAATCACATCTCCAACTTGACCTTCGCGAACAGAACAGCTCCCGCGGCTTCGAAAAGTCAGTCCCTTCAGCACAGCACAGCAGAGTAGCAAGGGGACGGGGAAAGGAGGAGTGAGAGGGAGGGCTCTGCGGGCTCCTTTTTTTTTTTCCCTTTTTTCTTTTTGTCTTTCTAATCTAGTCCTCAGAATTCATCCGATCTGATCTGTCAGGAATCCGACCATGGCCGCACCTCTAATTAAATCGCCTCACCGATTCCTCTTCATCGCCTCAATCGGGAACCTCCCCGCTCCGTACACATTGACGCGACACAGCGCAGGACACTCCCTGCTGACGGCGCTCGAGCCCCTCCTACAGGAACGCATCGGTCTCGTGCACGCGCAGCTCCCCTCTCGACCGCTGTTCTACCAGACGTGGAAATGCCCCTCGCTGATGAACGTGTCGGGACCGCCCCTCACCCGACGTCTGAAGACATGGCTTGCTGACCAGGAGAGGATCTTCCGGAAGGTAGTCTTGGAGAATAATAAGACGGGATCGGAGACGGCGACACAGACACTTCAACTCCTCAAAGGAGAGAAAGACGTCGCGCTGAACGTGGCCGAGCTGACGCATTTCCGTCCGACGCTGGTCATCCTCCACGACGAGCTGGAGGCGTCCCTCGGCCAGGTGAAAGTGAAAAGAGGCGGGCCAGAACAGGCCAGTCTGCGCGGACATCGGGGTCTGATCAGTGTGATGGAGAGTCTTCGCGGGTCGGGGCTGCTAGTTAACAAGAAAGGGCAGGCTGCCACCGACAACTCCAGTCTATCGAATCCTCTATCGATCATGCGAATAGGCATCGGCATTGGCCGTCCCGCAAGCCGGGACCGGGATGCCGTCGCCGACTACGTCCTCACGGAGATGTCTCCTAAAGAATTGAGCGCAGTGCAGGCCGCTGCCGCTCCTGTCGTAGACATTCTCGCGGAAGAACTGTACCGGAAGGATCAGGATTGAAGTCATAAAAGTTACCGGACTGGACTCACATGACATATGTATTATTATGTAACATTAACTTATTGACTGCCTATTGTATGTACTGTACATTATTTATATATACCCACTCACAGATGAATATCTTGTCCTAAATTTGACTAAACAGTAGAGATATATAGATAGATAAACAGACTGTACAGTACAGCACAGTAAATGCGCATTGAAATGCCATAGTGAGTGATCCACCATACTGTAGCTCAGGTCCAGGCATATCAAGCAAGCAAGCAAGCAAGCAAGACAGGCAGAATTCAACCCAAAGAGTCCGTAATTCGTATATACAGATAAAAAAAATGGATCAATTTCAGATGAGAAAAATAAAAGTTTTTTCCCTTTTTGTTCGCCTTTAATTAAAACTTCTAAGTTCTAACTGAAATCTTCGTATTCGTAGTACATGAAGAGAAAGAAAAGATAGTACTAGCAGGGTGGGGGGCAAGACAAGAGCAAATGAGGATGAATGAGGATAGCGCTTACAGTAAAGACACAGAGAGAGAAAGAAAGAAAGAGAACAATTTCTTTTTTCGAAACAAAAAGAGAGGAAGAAACCTTGGTACAAACAAAGATGAACAGAGATACAGATTCATCATCAAACATCCCACAGACTAGTTGATGGACCAGACCAGGTTATTGACTGGAACAGATTAGACGGAAAAAGTACAGAAAAGACAGAAAAAGGATAGAAAAAATAAGTGAAAGACTAGACAGTCCCCGCAATACTCAAATCCCGAATCTCCTGCAGCACCTGCTCGACGCGGTTGTCCAGGTCGCCATTGGCATATTGGTCTCTCGTATCCGCGTCGAGGTACTGCTGCACCTGGGCCATGCGCGAATAGGCCTCCGCGCAGAACCGTAACTGGATCTTGACCAAGGCCTCGAAACTGGGATCCAGGTAAGGGACGCGCAGGTCGATGAGCTGCGGCAGCTCGGTGAACAGCTGCTCATTCAGCTGCTCGTACGCCTGCTTGGCCATCTCTGCCTCTCGCTCCGCACGCGGGAGTTTGGTTGCATCCTTGTCGGGCTTTTCAACCAGCTTCTTCACTTTAGCCCGCATCGCATCGTAGTCGAGCAGCTTGTTGTTTCGCTTCTTGATGCACTCGTTGATGTCAGGAAAGTAGGCGCAGAAACGGGAGATCGGTTCGAGGACGGTTGTCCTGGCAGAAATGAGCACTAAGTTCATTTAGACCATAATAAAACGGGGTAATACCGGTAGGGTCCATCCAGGGCCTTGATCGTCTCTGCATCCAGATCCTCCACAGCCTGTTTGTAGCTCCTGCTCACGCCATCTCTCGTCCCTGCATCGCCATAGAACGCATCAATCGTCTCTGCGATCCGCATCTGAGAGGCCGTCATCGCTAGCACAGCATTAGTATCGAAGTCTGACCATTTGTGTCACTGCAAGAGTAATGTCAAGTTGCACACCTCGTAATGAATCCAGGTATCCCTTTGCTTCCTTCTGTAGGCGATTCGCAGCAGCCTCCATCGTCCGGTAACGTCTAACCATATGCATCAGTATAAATTCAACTCTAAACGACGACGGAAAAAAAGTAATAGGCGCACCTCTCTTCAATCTCATAGTCACGATCATTCGTCTTCTCCACATGCCCTGTACATACCTCCCAAACGGGGGAGGAAAAGTCAGCCTATCGTCCCCTCTCACGACTCTCACCGACTCTCGCCTCATGACGCCGTAAGTTGGCAACTACAGGACGCTCGACCCAGGCAAGCGGGGTATGGGGTAGTGGGATGCACGAACCCGTCTTCATCATCACCTGCGTCGTTGCGCGGTTGACATTTTTCTTGAACCCTGCAGATCAGAACACGAAAAGAGTCAGCTTCAATCCTACTGAGACGTGGGAATGAAGCAGGTTAGGCGAAGTCGTCATTACCTGACCACGACATGGCGGCTGAATCTCAAGAGGTCCGTGTATCAGTGGAAACAGAGTCGCAGGTACCAGGAGGATTCACTGGAAGAAGTCTCAACTGTACGACTGGAAGAGTCGATTATGGATAGAGAAAGAAGATGAAAGTCGCAATTACAGGTGGAATAGTAGAAAGTCACGACGTGTATGCGCCGACGACAGGCTGCTGCGCTGCCCTACGGCGGGCGGTGTGGCTTAGTACGGTACCTGGTGAGCTAGCTGCCCCCATTCAGGCGTGGCGCAGCTGTTTTCGGTAAGTACCGCCTACGTCATCCCTTGATTAAGCATGCATGGAAACAACCTTGGAAAGAAAAGAACATCTATTATTTCACTTGCGCAGAAACTTCACAGTTTAGATACACAATAGATACACAGCTACAATTGACAGATATGCCCCTCGAGTCAAAGGCCTAGTTTTCGTGCGTCTGCTTGAATACCGAGCATGAACACTGACACTGCCGGCTTTACGAACTTCCAGACACAGTCGACCGGCCAAAACGAAGTCCTTGGTTGTCGGAACGAAGACTTTGCCTCGTTCTTACAGACTCGGCACTGTCGCAACCAAGGAGTCTCCGAGCGGGGTGATCGAGGCCTCAAACTCCTCGAACGACTTGGCCTTCCAATCGGCGCCGTTCTTGCCCGGCACGGCCGAAGCGTTGAGGAAGCCCAGGTACAGGACGTCGTGCTGAGTGTGGCCGTTGTCGGCGGAGATGTCACCGTTGGGGAAGCAGGCAGTTGCCAGCGAGATGGCGGCCTCGCCAGTATCGGTGCCGCCGTTGGTATCACCCCAGATTCCATAGAACTGGTAGCGGTTCAATCCTGTCAGCACGATCTGTAGGCCAAGAAGAAGAAACTTCTCTAATATTGGAAGGTAACTTGTTGGTAAAGAGGGGCATACCAATTGGTTGTTGCACACGACCGCCATGACACTCAACGGGCGCATGCCAACAGTCTCCGGCTCAAAGGATGGATGGGCATCCTCATTGCCAAAGACGACGTAGGGGTGGATGTTGGCGTTGAGGTCCGAGATTCCGTACGTCTGGACGGTGTCCTTGAAGGCCGTCTCACTCTGACCCGAGGGGTCGTTGGAGCACTTCCCGGCCTTGTTGTCGGCGCCGTCACAGTCGACGTCCATGTCGCCGAGCTCTTTGGGTCCGCTGAGGTAGATGAGGCCATCATCTTTGTAGTCACCGCAGTAGACGAAGCCAGCTAGATGGGTCAGCCGATTTGATCTTGATGGTCGTGGGGGAGGTGGGGGGAGGAATACAATTGCCCTGGCCATCTCCAAAGCCGCTCTTGAATGGGTGCTGGCATGTTTTGCTCTGATTCACGTGAACGTCAGCATTGCTACCGGGAGGAGGAAAGGGGCGTTGGTACCTTCACAGCATTGTAGAAAGATTGGAGGTTTGCCGGGATCTGCTTGCCCTGGGCAGCGGTGGGCAGGGAAACAAGCAGGGCGGAGAGTGACAAAGAGACAATATTCTTGAGGGAAACAGTCTTAGAAACCATTTTGATAGTTGGTGAAGAAGATCTAAACAATTGATAAGATTAAGTAGATGACTCGATCAACTTGATGCTGGTGGACTGGATCCAAAAGAAAACCAGAACAATGAAGGGCGTTGCAGGGTTGATATAGTTCTGCCATCTTCGTCCCTCCCTGCCTATTGTATACCATACGGTCGCTATCACATAGAAGATGAGTCTTTCTGCACGTGGAGAGCATCCTCTCTTGGCAAGGAGAACCGCAGTTGGGGGCCGGTGATCTCGGATTGATCGCCGGAAGGACCTAGAAGCACACGAGATTACCCAGATAGGCAATACAACTGTACAAGAATAGAACCCTTGCTAAAACTACTCCGTAGGCAGAGAGCAATCGCGCCGATCATCGCGCGAGAGTTGAGACAATGTTAAACTTAGAGTTTGGACCCCGGATTCCCCTCGCGGCTCGTATTGGCAGTTGGCGGTCATGAAACATACCTTCCCCAGTCTGATTATCTTTACGGTTGCATCGAGTGTTTCTTGGCTATCGACGGCTTAACGCAAACAAGACGTTGATCTTTAATTATCGACGGCTAGAATGGACATCCTGCGGGCTTCAGAGAGAATTGCCGGTATGCCGACGGATGTCCGAGAGAAATAGAGTAATTGAACTATAGTGATGCCTACACTGCTACTACCTACGAGCGCCTCCTGGGGCCATGGAACTCTTCTAGGGTAACTTCTGTAGATTTAATCATAATATATTTTATCTTGGCATCGGCGATGTGAACAGCAGTAGGTAAAACTAGTTTATTGTGCCTGCATTAGGCAATGGGGAAAAAGTTTTTAAGCTCCCCCTGGTAGGATTCCTAACCCCCTTTACGCAGCACAAACCAATGGCAAGCCTGGCAACGATCAAAATCAATACCCGTCTAGAACTTCCATGGCTTAAACGTCAGGCGGTTATCTGGATTAATTTTCATGCCCTTCCCGGTTGCTAATTTAGACCGATTGTCTGTGTGTCAAGGTCCAGATCATGGAAGAATTCTAGACGTGGAAGAATTCTAGACATACTTCGATGTACGGAGTGGAGAAGGATCAACTAGACCCCAACTCTGACTTCACCGCAAAGGAAAAGCCAAGGCTGCTGTTGGTTCGATATATGATGAATACCCCTGTAGGAGACACAAGCCATCGCCCCAGGCTCAAGAGGAACAAAGAAAAAAGAGCATTTAAGGTTTCACTTCCTTCAGGAGTCAATCGTCAGGACCAGAGACGTCATCACCTCGACACCACAAAGAATAACAGAAATGTATGTGATATCATATATGGAAGAAATGGGAAAGCCAAAAAAAAAAGGCATAAAAAAGGAGGGAAGAAGAAGTAAGAAGAGAAGAAGAAAAGAATTACGCTCACAAGATGCAATCAATAATAAATATGCACACAGAAATAAAAACGTCAAAGATATGCGACGGCGAAGAAGAAAAGAAGAAAACAATGACCAACCAGGGTCAACTTGTCAAGATTCTCGCCCCTGACTCGCCTTCCGACTGTCCCCCAGGTTTGTACGAGCCAAGAACACGAGAGTTTCCACTAGAAAGTGCATGGTCGGGCCAACTCCTGTGGAATTAGTGCTGTCAAGGAGAAAGACTGTGGGGGCATGTGGGCTAAGTTTGAGCGTTAGATAGATATATAGCAGAAAGAAAAGATTCGGATGCACACCGAACCGGAATGGCCGTCATAAAACCGTAAAACCAGATCAATCGACTCTGCACGCCTGACATAAAATACATAAAAAGAAAAAGGTCATGACTCTTCGTTGCGTTTAAAAGACAGAAAAATGTGCAATGAAAGCCCAGGGCCTGCGAAATCAACAAGGCCAAATCAGGCATATAGTGTATAGCGGAAAAGAAGACCTCCCATCTATGGAAGTGACAGGGTTCTGAAGCCCTCCGACAATGTAAGTCACCCCAGGACAAGACTAGCCGCCCACCAGATATCTAGGTGACTCTGCAGTAAGAAAGAAACAGACCCGTAATCATCAGGACGCCGACACCCAAAAGATGATACACGAAGAAACCTCCCCATAAGGTACCTTCCCATCAGGAGGCCTCCACAGAAAAGGGGTGGGAGCAGGAGGGAAGAGAGCCATGAATCATTCAACAGAATCAATAGCCCTCCTCACCTGCCTTGCATAACTTTATTTCACGAACCCATTCGGACTTCAGAACCTGCGACGCAGTTATGCGGCGACTGGGGTTGGGATCCAGGATGGAGTAGATGACGTTACGACAACGAGCCTGGACAGATTGGAAAGTCAGCGAACTGCTGCTCACAAATTGAAGGGACCTCCTTACCCTATGCAGAGTCTCAATCGGCGCATAACCATCCTCGTCTCGTCGACCCTCCAGGTAGCGCTCGTAGAACTCATCTTCGTCTTTCTTCGCGACTCGCCACAGGTGTCTTCCGGTTCTCATGGCCATGTAGATGACACCCGTCGCCCAGACATCCACAGCTCGAGGATCAAATTCCTTGTCGGTGTATTCCTCCGGAGCGATGTACGGAGCCGAACCACAGAGACCGGCCGTCATATGAGGTTCTTTCTCCCAGGCCATTCGGAAGCATTCCCCGTTGCCGAAGTCCGTGATCTTGAGGGCGCCGTGGGTGGTGAGGAGCAGATTTTCCGGCTTGAGGTCACGATGGGCAACTCCCATCTCGTGCATGTACTCCACGCCTCGCATGAGCTGTTTGAAGAAGCAATCGGCTTCGGCCACTTCGAGCTTGCCCGCAGCCAGGACAAGGGTATAGAGGTCGCCACCAGCGCAATACTCCATAACCTCACAGTAGTCTCCTTTCGCGTCTTGCAACAGATCCAGGGTATGGATCACATTCGGGTGACGAAGGGACGAAGAGATGCAAAACTCCGAAGTCAGTCGCTTCTGGTACTTCTTCGACGTCTCCTGGGGACGACGGCGGAACTCCTTAACGGCATAGAGCTGTTCCACCCGGGAGTCCTTGGGATCGACTTTGTGAGATATGCGGACGATACCGAAAGCTCCCCGTCCCACGATCTCTTGGCATTTGCCATACTTGTCGACTAGCGAGGCCGTCGCGTTTGGTCCGCCCTTTTTGTCCTGGGCGAGCTTGTCCCGCTCATTCTTGAGCTGGTCTACCCAACTCGACACCAGCGATAGCTGTTGATCATCCACATGCTCTTCCTTCTTTTTCCCGCCTCCGAGGATATCGCGGAGCAAGTCTGTCAGTTTCTCCTGTCGCTTGGCACTTTTCAGGTGATGCCGGTGCGTGCCGTCGGGGAGCATCTCGAAACGCTTGTGAGTTGCAGATCCCTCTTTCTCCTTGCTTCCACCGAAAATCCCTCGGCTCCGTTCCCCATCGCCTTTTTTGTCGCTCACGGAGGTCTGTCGAGAGGGGGGTTGGGGTGGCGCTGGCCGGACGGTTCCGTTCATGGATGGTTTGGCGCCGTCGGAACTGCTCTCTGATGTCGTTTCCCGGTGAGGATCTGTCTCTTTCGGGGATGTCGCTTTCCGATCGCCAAAAATGCGCGAGAGGCGATGTGCCATTGAGGGTTTGGCGACCTTTGCTGGCGGAGGAGGCGGGGGGAGGACGTCGCCGTTGGGTACGGACAGACGAATGTCCTCGAGCGCCCGGGTCACCTGATGTTCGCCATCATTGCGGTTTTGCGAAGCTACCGATGCTGCCGTTGAAGAGACTGAGGAGGAAGGAACCGGCGAGGCAGGTGGGGGAGTCATGTGCAGTTAGATCGGAGGCGTGCGCGCCGGGGCGTTCCAGCAGGGGGAAGGAGGGACGACGAGGTCCCGTATAGAAAGCAGGGAAGATAGCCGCAGTCTAGCAGGAGAGCTGCAACGTGTTCTTTTATTGTGAGAAGAAAGGAGAAGAGGAGGGAGGGTGAAAGGGGGCGGAGAAGGTGATAGAGGAGGAGTGGAAAGCGGCGAGAGGCGGGCGGATAGGACGAGTGACGAAAGCGACAATGGAACACACGAGCGCGCCGCGCACCAGGGCACGGAATGCTCAGAGGAAACGAATCTTCAAGACCAGAGCCCAAGAGGAGGACCGGTTGGAATGTCGATTGAGAAGTTTCCAGAGGAAAAGAGGAGGCCTACCGTGTCGTTGGCAGGCTGTGGGGGAGGGAGCAGAGAGAGGATGGCGGACAAGGGACCGAGGGAAGGGGAGGACAGGACGGCCGGTTTTTTTCGCGTTCGTTTCTCTTTTTTTTCTCTTCTGTGCCGGGAGGGCAAAAAGCGGAGGGCCACAGGGCCGCGGTAATGACAGCATTTAAGTCTTCTGGATCATTGTGGGCACCAAGCCGTTTGCCCCAGAGCTCGGTGACGGGAGAGGAGTAGCCACCACCTGAGAGACTGAGGTAAAAATCAGAACCCAGTAATATCAGAATTAATTACACAGCAGACTGGATTACGCCGCCCGGCTCGTGGCACGCACTGGGCAGGAAAATATACGACTGGTTTCTATTCGGCGCTGCGCCACAGCTAACCCGGATAGTCCAGTACCAGTATGCCAGACTTCGACCAAGACCAATTATTATTACAGGATGACAACGCTGGTCGGCATCGAAAAGAGACAGAGACTGCCTGAATTATGCTGATATTATCGTGCCAAGTCAAGTCCACCATCGTGCTCCCACTTTGCTATGGCTTGGGATGCTATGCTGGAGAGCCCCGGCTCAGCTCCGGCTAGACCAGGCCTAATCTGGTTCCAAAGGATTGCCAGTTGCGGTAGGATGGCGAGCAAGCAAAGAGGGCTTGTCGTTCACTGACCGTGGTCATCGACCTCATCGACTCTCCCTTGGGAATGGTGCGGAGCAAACCCTACGGTTTCAGCGAGCGACCCAAACTTACCCATCCATCCCCCGCGGGTCAATCTGGTAGGTGACCGCTGGATCGACTGACGGATCAGTTACAGCACAACTGGCCCTCTCCTCTGTCTCTCCTTTTCCTTATCTAGTAACGAGGAGTCTCTGTGAATCGTTGCGTCGACGGTGCCCTGAGGATCGCAACCGGGTGACGCCGTCCCAGGCCAACAGCAGCAAGCGCGCTGACATCAGAGTCCAAGTGATTGTTCTGATTGAGGCGGTGCAGGCAGTCGCCTGATTTGCTGATCTCGTTTAGTGCGAGTAGTAAGGGCGTGTCATTTCGATTTGGACCGTGGCGTTTAGCCAGCCCTGTAAGGACTTCGCGTCGCGCTTGGAGGGCCAACTAAAGAAGCGGTAAGGCGGAGTGGCTTTGCATCTACCATGTCAATATCGTAATCTGTAATCTCGGTTGTTTGTTGTTGTTACTGTTCCTTCTTTGGTGAGCAGCAGTAGTGGCTCATCGTCCTTCCAACTGAATTCGGTCATTCGATGGAGAGAACTCAGAACACGTCGTGTGCGACATTGTTCTCTTAGCTGCTGCGAGATGCTCTTGAGATGCAGGACCGCGCTGCTGGGTAGCGCTACTCCACTAGGCAGTCTGAGCCCTTATGCATGGATAATTGCTTCTTTTTTTTGCCCCGACGCATGATCCGCATGATGAGCACGCGGATTGGCCGGATGAAAGTGACTTGCCTGTGGACGATCCTCATCACGGACTGGCCTGAAAAAGAGCGTGAATCTGAGTCTGAATTCCTGAATCATGCCGCAGGGTTAGGAGAGGCAAGGCGGGGAACAACGCGGGGTTCATTAGCGACAGCAAGAGCTGGGTTGTTTCGTCAAGCCATGCGGCCGTCGCCGCATCGGTATCCATCGTCGCTATTTAGCCTCCGTTAGGCAGCCCTCCTCGACAGTGAGACATTTAATCTGGACCACAGGTTTTGTTTCGATCCCAGCCTTAGGTGCATGAAACGCCCCCCATGGCTTGCCGGTGACGAAATCGCCGTGATATCCACTTCCCGAAATGGGAGGTTCAGTCGACTGACTCGAGTCGAGCTATCTGGAGTAATATGTACGGAGTACTCCGTAATATCATGAGATCCTAGCTACGAGCCTACAGGCTACGACCCTCTCATGACCGTCCCGGTCGGCGTTGGCAGACTATCAAGACGGATACGGAGTAGATAGTTACAGATATTCGACGGACTACCATGCAATCTCTGAGGAGCTTTTTCTTTTGTTCTTTCCTTCCTTTTCCTTTATATGTCCATGTCCTGATGTATCTGCAACCGCGTTTGCTGCAGGTTGTGGCGCAGAGATGCCATGCACTCGATTGAAACGGGTTTACCCGACCCAGGGTCCATCCTGCAATGCCGATCGGTACTCCGTACGGAGGAGTACTGGCCTGCCTATTCTGTTCTAATATTTCGTGTTGCCAAGCTGCTATCAAGTGTAATAATTACTGGAGGAGGTTATCCCCCCTGAGTTAAGTAAAACAATATCTATCAACCCCTAGAATATTGTCCGCAAGTTGATGATCGCACATTTCATCTCACCGCTTCGTTTCCACCATCTCCTCGGGGTTAGGTTTGTCAATAATTCGTATGCACGTCCTCTGCAATTTATCTGCCATTGTTTCGAACACGCCGGTGATAGATGCTCTGATATTGGCTTGTCATTATCGTCATTTTTTTTTCGGTGAGTTTTCTCACCGACGAGTCGACGACATACAGTACAACGCCACAACTCACCACATCACATCACACCACACCTCAAACCTGCTCGAGGCCAGGTCGCAAATGATATTTGGCTATCTTTCAGGGGGTTCACTTTACCTCTATCAACCAGAAACCCAGCTCAATAATACCTATCCATGGATATTAATTAAAGTGCGCGTCGGCCGAGAGGATATACTGTAAAATCGTGTAATTAATGGCCAAACACTGGTTATTAGTGCTCACCTTGTTTTTGTTTTGCACCGATCCAGCTGCATCAAATAAATGTATAAAGCTCGATGCGGAAATTCGATACGTAGGAAGGTAAGGTTGTTGTGGTCGAGCCTTCTACTCTACCTGCTAACATTCCTATTTGGACCTAGAGAGTGAGTGCGCTCCCAGTTGCAACTACAACTACTCCGTAGAACATCTGTCATCAACATGCGTGGCGGCAAGGCACAGGACCGTCGCTGTAGAAACTATGGAGGAAACTGCCTAGACTGCCAACCACACTATCGATCGACTACCTAACTACGTATGCATATACGTACGTAACTACTCCGTACAGAGTAATGATACAGCTCTCAAGAGCTCAAGCCTCCATGGAATGGCTCCACAGAGAATGACAATACGGAGTATTCCGTACAGTACGAGTTATCATCGCAGATTTCACTCTTGTGAGGCTGCCTGTCGCTAGTTGCAACTAACTAGATTAGTTCTCGTTGCATTGCAGCTCGGTCAGTATACATAGAATCTGCATGCGTCAGCGCGGGTACAAACCATTCATTGATTGCCGTGCTGCTGCTGTTTGACGTAAATTCTCTACGAATGAAATTGTCACAGAAGAGGTGATATTCGACCGTCCAAGCTAGTCAGTCTCCATCTACATCCCTCCAAGTTCTCTCCACATTATCTTATTTCGTACGGCCCTGCAAGAAAACACTAAAATTAAAATACAAGTAGTTATCCTCAGGTCTAGGATCTGACTTGAACTGGACAAATGGACGTCAATTACATTTCAGGAAAGCCCGAAACCAGCATGACGATAGCTTGGATGGTGAAGAACAAGTGTATAAATTATTGGAAACAGGTTGAACTATTCTGAGGGATTGCCTCGTGGGACTGACAGACCCAACCGTTGTGGTTATGACCACCAGCTGATATAGCGTCATCGATACTGAAGCCCAGACGGAATGACTGAGGTTTGGCTCGAGGAATTCCAACCTCAGGCGGCACGGCAGACTCCATCCTGGCTGATTTCCTTTTGCCACAAGGTTTTGTTACCACCTTCGCGTTGCGCAATCCCCTATTAGAAGCAGAGACAGAAGCAATTGCCCTACTATATTCGGCGGAACCCGACGCCAAAGAAGGGCTCTAAAGCGTATCAAGTCAATACCTCCGCCTCAGTTTCTCAGTGTCGTCAGATTTCACTTTCGCGGTTACGAGGCCGCGACTTGCACCGTCTCGGAGGCCCACACTGCGGTTCACTGCTTTGAGGGTATGCGATGGGCGACCGCCGACATCACATTGACACCACTCGGAGAAGGCGCAACGTCAGAGGCAGATTTGTAGCGCCAGACCTTGTCTTCCCGAACGATCCTCATGTCATCATTTTCGGAAGTTTCTAGTGCCTGGAGAGGGCGACATGCTGGGTTGCACCGGGGTTGCACCGCAATGGCGGGAACCGAAGATCCAGCTGGCAGTGATGTTGACCAAAGATGGGAAGATCTAAGAGAGCACGCGGGTCTGCCACAACGATTAGAGACCATTCATGTACGGAGGATATGGCAGAGAGGAAGACATACCACAAACTGCTCCAGAGATTCCTCGAAAAGTTCGTTGTTGACGCCAACTCCGCCAGGATGCTCGATCGGAGAAAGAGGGTTCTTGACCACTAAATGATGACATCAGAGGTCAGGCGAGGAAACAGAGAAAGGGAAACAACGGGTAAAACCCACCATATTCGACATAGAGATTGACGTAAATCTGCTGCAGGGCTATGCGCATACTGGGAGCCTTGGTGTCAGTGAGCATGACGAACTTGATGTTCGTAGGCGTCTCATAGTAGTGCAGTTTGTACTGGCTGGTCCGGTACGAAATGAAGCTGGAGTCTCATTAGCATCACCCACATGGCAGCCAGACACGTGAGCAGAACCACGCACCTGTCATCCTCTCCTCCCAGCTTGCGCACCATGTTCCGCAACGAGTAGACCGTTCCGAAAATGAGCTTCGCATCGTCATCGGCGCTCCGTGACAAGCGTCCTGAACTCGGGGGCACGCCATTGCTCAGAGTCTGCACTTCCGAAGTCGGACGGGAGGGTTTGCTGCTGGTCGACACAGGACGTGGGAGCCAGCGACGCTTGTAGATACACTCGGCTGGCCACAGGAGACACGTCAGTCGGGGATTCCTTGGGCAGCAGCAGAGGACAGAGAGTTAGTTACCATGGCGGTCAAAAATGTAGAATGAGTAGACGGTCATGTTGCTGGAGAACGTGAGCTGATTGCGACAATGGGCGTTGTGGTGCTGAACTGTTCATCAATTATTAATGGACTGTCCGACTCCTCAGCAAGTGGAAGCCAAGTCAACGTCTATTATTCTTGTCCGGTTGGTTCCCGCGGGCGGTGAGACCCGCGGCATCCACGCGGACCCGTTGAATATCTTGGACGGCTGGCTGAGAGCTCGAACTATCTGTCAACTCAATCACCTTGCGCGAGAAGGCTGATCGAATCACAGCCCGTCCATCTCGAGGAAATTCTGTTCTTGATCCACCTGTTTATCGATAGACAGCGAACAATGCAGCAGACAGCCGCCAGGCCGGACACGCGGCGTAACGTCTTCTCATGGATCCTGCAAGAACCCCCCTCGTATCGCTGTTATCAATCTGTTATTAATCTATTTTCAGTCCCATCCAATCCAATAATAACCTGAATCCTTCGAGACTGCAGTCTGATTGAGGGCACGGAGCTACTCCGTAGGACGCCAGGTGGGCAGGGCGGCCGCCCAAAAACTACAAACTACAAGCTTCCCGCTCCCCTCACCGCTCCCCTCATTCCTCCCCGCGCGAGGTCTGGAACTTAGTCCTTCAGTCCCCCTGCTGAGATTTGAATCTCACTCCTCTCCTACACCCTTGAGATTACATGGCCAACAAGAGACCACGGATGGACCCGGTGCAAACAGCACCTGGTCCTCTATCCGGCACTTCGGTCGACAGTGTCGCCTCAGCGCCCCCAAGGCCGACTCGGCATGCGTACGTTATGCTCCCCTAAATTCTTCCTGAGGTTAAATCAATTACCGTCTTCTCTTCCTCGAGTTCGTGGCTACGTGACCTGAGCATTGATTTTGTCTATCGCAGTTCGAGTCCTTCGTTCGACAGTCTTCGACGGCACCAGCACCGCCAGCCTACCGCCCCACGTCGCGTGAAGGTCTGCTCACTTCCCACGATTTGATCAACGACGATCTGCTGATAGGGTGGCTGATAGGAAACGCTCAATGCGCGCTCGGAATACACGAGTCAGGATGACGGCGCTGCACAGCATCGGATCAACCAATATATCATCAAGCAGGAGATTGGAAGGGGCTCCTTTGGCGCCGTCCATCTCGCGGTTGATCAATATGGCAACGAATATGTGAGCTCCTTGGGAGATGGGCGGCCAAGTGGAGAAGTCAACTGCTGACAGGGAAGCGAGTCCTAGGCCGTCAAAGAGTTCTCGAAAGCCCGCCTAAAGAAGCGACAGCAGTCTCACATGGTGCGCAGACCTCGTGGGCCCCAACGTCCCGGATCAGGCTTCAATTCCCCGCTTCATCGTCATCCATCTGGAAGTGACGACCTGCAAACGGGCCACCCCTTGGATCTGATCAAGGAGGAAATTGCCATCATGAAAAAGTTGAATCATAATAACCTTGTGTCTCTGATCGAGGTCCTCGACGACCCGACAGAAGATTCCCTATACATGGTTATGGAGATGTGCAAAAAGGGCGTCATCATGAAGGTCGGATTGGAAGAAAGGGCGGATCCGTATGATGACGAGAGCTGCCGCATGTGGTTCCGTGATCTCATCCTGGCAATCGAATATCTGCACGCCCAAGGGATCGTTCATCGAGACATCAAACCGGACAATTGCCTCCTCACCAGCGATGATGTGCTCAAAGTGGTCGATTTTGGGGTCTCGGAGATGTTTGCAAAGAACTCGGAGATGTATACGGCCAAGTCAGCTGGCTCACCCGCCTTCCTACCCCCCGAGCTCTGTATTGCCAAGCACGGAGATGTGTCTGGAAAGGCCGCCGACATTTGGTCAATGGGGGTGACTCTGTACTGTCTGCGATATGGCCACATTCCCTTTGAGAAGCAGAGCATCTTTGAACTGTACGAATCCATCAGAAACGACGAACCCGACCTAGAAGGGGAGACGGATGAGGATTTCATCGACTTAATGCATAGGATCCTGGAAAAAGATCCCGCCAAGAGGATCACCATGCCAGAACTACGGGTCAGTCACCGTCGTCCTCGAGCTGCGATAGAGTCACTAATGGGTTAGCAGAATCATCCATGGGTGACGAGGAGAGGCGCCGATCCGCTCCTACCGGAGGAGGAGAATACGGCGCAGATGATTGAGCCCCCTACGGAGGAAGAGATGAATTCAGCAATCACAAACAACCTGGGCAATTTGCTCGTCGTGGTATGGCAGCTCTTAGGGTTGCATCTTCTTCGACGGAATAGGAAGCTAATCTCTTGTTGACAGATGAAAGCCGTTCAAAGGTTCAAGCGACTCGTGGATCCGGCGAAGTCGCCAGCACTGCACAGTATCCTTGGCCGGGAGCATGAGTCCCATTTCGTCCAGCCACCTCTGGAGATGGAGCCGGATGAACGCCTTGACGCCCTCAACTCTTATAAAAGGGTCCAACGAGAGGGTGATATTCCGCAAACTACGTCCCGGGAACGGGGTCGGTCTCCGAAGAGGGCCGGCTCAGCCAGGATTTCATCCCCACATGGATCCGGCAGCCGTGGTGCGACTCCTGCGTTGCAGTCCTCTCGGGATGATACCCCTTCCACGAAACGGAGCATCTCGGAAGGGACACGAGGCCACGCGCGCGATCCTTTGGAAGAAGAATGCCCGTATCTTTTTATTGGGCCGTCCACATTTACCGGTGAATTAACGGGGGATCCGGACATTTCCGTGGATGGGATCCCCGACACGCTGCCTCCCGTGGATCCGAATGCCGTCCCGGTTGTCAGCGAATCGCCTGGTGCATCGGAGATTGACATCTACGAGACTGCATATCGAGAGGAGATCGAACGGATCAAGAGGCGGACCATGGCGCGACGCGACACTGTGACCAAGGTGTACCTGACGCGGCGGGTAGAGGGCAAGAAGAATCACCTGAGTGAGGTTTTGAAGTTGATCCAGCAGGCGCAAGAGGAGTCAGAGTCACACGCGACATCTGAGCCTATTCTCCAGATTGGGGACAAAATCTCGGGGGCTGTCGCTTCTGCCGGCCCCGCAGTCAGCGCTCTCACCGCGCAACTTGAAGTGCAGAGACAAAAAGAACAGCCAGGAGCAGAAAGTGGCGCGAGCTTAACAGCGACGCAAGACAAGCAAGCTATTCCTCCTTCTCCAGCAACCGCCGACCAGAACGCAGTTTCGGTAGAGCCCAACAACCACCCGTCTTCAGCAAGGAAACTTGCGTCCGTATCAGATGTGGTTACGGAGATGGTGAACACAACTGCAGAGAAGTCCCAAGGACTGAAGGCGCTGGTCGAGCGAGTCAAGTCCGGCGAGGGCTCTCACGAGACGGGAGCCGAAGCCGGCACGACTGAGAATGCGCAAAGTGAGATGTCCACATGAGTATGATATACATGTCCATGGGTAGGAATTATATATACAGCCACCCTTTTATCAAGTCGCCAGCAATTGAACTACCTAGGTAGGTAGCGAAGAGTTGTTTCAATCGGAAGTCTACCTACCCAACCAGGCTACTTTATCCAGGCCAGCTGTGCGCCCTATCTTCCGAGGAGGCCATGGCACGTACTTGACGATGAGCCACCCACCGCATGTGACCACTGATCAACATGCAAGCTGTTATTTATGGTATAGGTCATTGTCCGTCATTTCCGGGCGGATATGAACGAAAGCGACAGCGAAGGAAGCTCTGGAAATCCCGAGAGAAATAAATATCTTCAATGTATATATTAATTTATCCTGATTTAATTCAGAATTCAGAGATAATTATAATTAATTTCAAGCTTCGCAGTCATTATCTGGTAATGTAACCGATACCAATCGGATATATGAGACCATCATAGATTTTATATTTACAGTAGACTCCGTAGATCGAATAGTATCTATCCATGGAATATATATATATAGCCCAGCCCTGTCTGAGGGGATGCACCCAGTTCGTTGATTGGTTAGTCTGCTGCGGATGTTTAACCCCTCTAATTTAATTGGACAATAATAACCTTTCAAGTTTTCAATTGATTAATATTAGATAGATCTAATATCGATAATCCACCAGTAGTTACACTCAGATCAGATTCCCTCCCAGGCTCCCCTCCCACCGTTCGTGATCTCCTCTCTCTCTCAGGCCTCCTCCTTCCCCTCACCCTTTATTTTATTTACCACTCTCATCTCATCATTGACTGGGTAAGTTCCTTCTTTTAGTTATCTCCTTTTTTTTTATTATTTATTTATTTATTCATTTATTTCGACGAAACGATGTGAAGACGAGGACGATCTTATTCTTATACCGACTAGAACTCCCTACCTACCTAGTTGACAAGAGTAAAGCCAAAAAAAGGCTAGAGAAGATCAGAATCAAGAGAAAAATACCTAGGCTGATTATAAAACTAAACCCAAATTCAAACCCGGGGAAGAAGAGAGAAGAAGGAGAGAGAAGAAGGAGAGAGAAGAAGGGGGGGATCGGATCGATATGATCCAATACCCTTCTTGGTCTGCGCCAAAACTCCCAGAATCTGACATTTATTTATTTATTTATTATTTATCCTTTTATGTAAATAAAAAAAAGAAAAAAGAAAAAAAGAAAAAGAAGAAAAGAGCAAAGGGTAATGTACAAGATAGCATAAGCACAATACCTCTGTCTGTCCGTTGGAAATAAAAAATTGAAGTCAAAAAGAAGAAATCAAAGTCCTTGATTGTTGATCGTCCTTGCTGAATTCACATAGAAGAAGAAGGGAGGGGGGGGGGGGGGGGGAATCCAAGACTTTCCTTTCCTGGAATGAATGAATGAATGAATATTTCTGTTCCGCTCTTTCTCTTCCATAGTGTGCGCATGTTGAATAAAAGATCCGAAAGAAAATGTCCTTATGCAAGAATAGACAGACTAAGAAAAGATAATTATCAATAAATGGACAAGGGGAGGTAACCTTTATTCAAAAAATAAACCAGAATCCGAAGACCTCGCCCGCATTAGAATAGCATAGCATACATAACATAGCATAGCAATAACATAATACAGGAAAACTCTGGTATTAGTATACAAAAACGAAAACAAAAAAAAAAAGACACTCATATCATACAATACAATCATTAGAAAGAAAAAGAAGATGAAGAAAAAAAATGCAGATTGCCTCATCACATGTATGGTAATGTAGGTCGCAGCAGAGAGCTTGATCCATCCATCCACCTCGAATTCGAACGAATGCGTTTCCTGCACATGCACGTGACAATAACCATTACAGGTACTGTGGCGAGAAGAGGAAAGATCGTTAAAAAGGAAAAAAGAAGAATAGTGAGTGAAGGAAAAGTTTCATATCTGCGTCTTCGCATCACGGATTCGTCAAGATGCTGCACCTGAAAAAAGAGAGAAAAAATCAACGGGCGGCTGCCGTGGCTTCATCAGCTTCAATAACTCATCGACGCTTAAGACAAGGCCGTGGGTGCTCATAAGCATAAGCATAAGCATTAGGACCATCCTTTCTCTCTCCACCTCCAAAAAAAGGGGAAAAAAAAGATTTATCACCAAAAAACAGCTAGGTCGTACTATGTCCATCATCCCCTTTCATTTCACGGCGCCTCTTATTATGGTAGGTAAAGGAAAAGCCAACCGACTTAACGCTGTCTGTCTATCGTTTCGTCGCTGTCTGTGGAATTAATTCATCACTCATATTTCTTTTGTTTTTTTCTCTTTTCTCTTTTCTCTTTCTCTTGTGCTGTCACATGTCACGTCTTCTTCGTTTCTCCAGAGTTAGATATTGACTGGATTGCTCCGCCGGTGTCGGTACCGGACGCTTTTTCGGCTTGTGGTATAGATGGCAGATCTGCTGCTGAGCGGTGAATACCACCTCCCTGGCCCGGGCTGGGAGAGCCGCCCAAAGACGCCTCAAGAGCTCGAGGTGGGATAAACGGTTCACGAGGCTGCGTTTGCGAAATGAAGCTTCCTTGTCTGGCTTGTATTTCATGTGGTGGCGGCAACCTTCTCTCCTGACTTGTCTGCGAGCGGATTATGCCTCGCACTGGGTCCGTCTCTCCCGTCACCGAGGATTCACTAGTACGCCGTACACTCGTGTCCATTTGTCCGGGATCTTTACCGCCTGAGTCTTCCGACGGAAGCTCTTGTTTCTGCATTTCTGGAGTATGGAGTGCCGCCCTTGGAGACAGCAGAGAGCCCTCACTGGTGGCACTCGCAGCACCAGATGGCGTGGGTGGATTCCTCGTCTTAGCAGTGGTTGATCTCCGTCGGGGAGGGTATTCTTCACCTCGTGCCTCAGCCTCAGCTTTTCGTCGTTCTGCCTCGGCTTTACTTGGTCGACCTCGTTTCCGTGGACGTTCTCCACTGTTGCCCGCCACGCCTTCATATCTAGGAGACGTGGAACCTGGTGAGCCACTTTCACTGCTGAACTGTCCCGCGCTGAGTGGCGGTCTGGGTTGGATGGCACGTGGAGTAAGAGCAGTTTTCTCTAATGGGTAAAGTGGTCTCTTTCGCGGGACATAGCCCTCTTGGACTGGGGTTGGAGCCGGAGCTGGAGTCGGAGCCAGAGTAGAAACTGGAACTGGGGCGGAAGGAACTGGTGGTGGAGCCCATGACCCTGGACGAGGAGGTGGTGGCTGGGTCTGGTTGGCAGGGACAACTTGCTGATACATGCTCTGGAAAGCATCTCGACATTGATTGAGAGTCCGACCTGGTGACAGCATAATGAGCGAATGCCATACTTGAAAGAGCTGAGAGATCTCTTGAGATCTGCTGTGGTCTTATACAAGTGGGAAAGACAGAGGCAACTATATGAGTAGCAACGGGAATACTCTACCTGGAGGTAATGGTATATCCGACCATGACGGCGATATGTTAAACTCCCGGATCATATTAAACAAATGATTGGAAGGAACAACGCGAGCGTTCTTCAGGATCTCAGTAAGCAGAGCGCACTGAACGGACGATGTATCAGCCATGGTTCCATTTTCATTATCATCTTATCTCAAACCTAGAGGTGATTAGAGACTCAACAGGAGGGAGTCATCAATGTCCGTACCTTCTCCTCCTCGGTCCATGGCGTCTCCAGTGGTTTCGACATATCCAGCAGTTCATGGAGAGATGTGTTGCGGACTTGGCAAGTGCAATCAGAGCTTCACTACCCGAGCGTAGCACCCGGTGATAGAAAAGCAACCAGGGAAGAACGTAACAGGCGCGAGGTTTTAGATGAGATCATAAAACAAAGGAACAATCAGAGCCAGAATAATTAAAGAAAAGAACAAGGAAAGAAAAAAAACTACACAAAAGCCTCCCAAGAAAGATAATCGGGGCGTCTAATTCAGCGTGTCACGCGGGGCTAATGGTAATGGTGGAGGGGCAGATTGCGGGTCGAATGAACAGCGAATGACTGATACAGATGCCTGGGGGACAACGAGTAGGAAATGCAGGCATGAAGAAGAGAAAAGAGTGGACCGAAAGCGAGTGCAGCAACAGGGCATAAACATTGAGGGTTTGCGTTGGGCCAGAATCAGAAACGTGCAATGCGGAGGACAGAAAGAATGTAAGGGAAGGGAACCTGGGCTGGTCACAACACCAGAATAGGAGCACGTCACTTAGATTCTGTGTTGTACGTTCCCTTGCTCCATAAGGATTCCTTTTCTGATTTTTTCTTAAAGAAAAAAAATAAATTACTGTTTATTAGAAGAAAAGTGAAAGAAAGTGAACTGGGACCCCTAGAGCCACCAAAGCATCCGCAGGGGAGGGAGGCAAGGAAGGGAGAGAAGGAAGAGGAAGCGCAGAGAGAGAAGTTGGTAGGTAATTAGATCTGAAGATGTAGCAGCAAGCAGCAAGCAGCCAGCAGTCGCCAGAGTCAACACCAGCAGTAACTAATGTGGCTGCACTGCTCAGCCTAGGAGGCACGGGTAAGTCAAAACACCAACTATACGGCAGAAGGAGCTTCCTAGCCAAACAGATTCAGAGAATCTGGCAGTCAGTCAAACAAACAAACTCCAGGGCCGGGGACCCGTGCAGAAACCGCAGTCGGTCCGCGGCGCGCAACAAGAAACAAGGCCAGAGGACTAAGGGAGAAAAGCCGCAAAAACGCGATTCGCACAGGGGAACTGCAGCGCGGACGATAGGACGAGGGGGGTTATCAAGAGCTCAAACGACGCGCTGGCCAGTTTGATTATTTAAGACTGCAACCTACCGACTAGGAAAGAGGCCGGCTATTTGTGCCCGGTGCATGTCTCTCTGTGCTCCGTACGGAGTACATCATCATAATAAGATCTTACCTACTAGGAGGATTCTAGATCAGCTCAGAACGGTAGAATCCAGCGGCATCATAGACGCGGCCGTTTCATTGTAGACCACCGGAGCAAACAGTGGTCTTATCGCCAATCCACACCATCGTCTGGCGAGCAGAAGGAGGGAGGGGGAAGTGGGGAGGAGGCTAGGCCCAGGGTACCAGAATTGGAATCCGGCAGGAGTCCAGCAACAGAATCAATTCTCTTGATAGTTTTTGCCGCGAAAAGCCTAGGTACTTTGCAGGTCTCCCGCGTGTCCAAGTCTAGGTTAACTAAATCAGTTAATCAACCGCTTGAGACTTTGTGAGCAGCCACGCCGACGGATAGGAAACTTCCCGCTTGGTTCAAGACTTCATCTGAATCTGACTTCAAGGGAGTGAGTGGTACGCAGGATGGGCGCCGTCAGCGCCTCTCCGGAGCATGGGTCCAGTTGATCGAAGAAGAGACAAACCCATCTGGGCCATCTTGCCCCCCTTGCCGGCCGGCCTTTAGCCCTGTGCGGCTTGGGAGAACCCACTGTGGACGCCAGAGACTACTCCGGATTAGTTCAAAAGTCGGCCTGGAGACAGGAACCGGGTGGAGTTTTCGAGGTGGAACTTCTGGGCCCACGGACCATGCGCCCTAGTCCAGTTTTGCTTTGATGGCCGCTAGAGCAAGTTTGATCGTCTGAAGCTTCAAGGGATGTTTTGCTTCTGCGGCGTGGCCTTGGCAGCGCGACAGTGCAGACGATCAGCCCCCAGCCAGTCTAAGTCGCATCGTGGACGCAACACAGCAAGCAACCCGTTCATCGACGTGATGGAGATCAGAATGACAAGACTTCATACTGTAGGAACTCGTGTGGTCGTGGTGAGAAAGCAATATTTGAGCGGGAGCAACTGTAACATGAAAGCGGGACGACGGGGAAACACTTACCTCCAGAGGAATAGAAACAAAAGTGGGATAAAATCCGCATCTGTGTCTCAGAAATAATAATAACATCATCAAATTACTGTGGACGCCAGCCAGTAGGGTAAAATTAGTTCAAGGCGACATTCAAGATCCATCCAGTCGAATTCCACGCTGAAGGACCGGCCTGCCAAAGGGAGCTTCAGCGCCAATCGGGATCATGCATTTGTTCCGACTACTCTGTGTTGAAATCCGTACAGAGCCAATGAGGCATGTTACTGTGAGCCTCGAGTGTCCTAAGTGTACCAGACGAGGCAATCATTGATTCCGACCATGAGCACCACCAGCACGAGGGCATACACAAGATGCAAAAAGAAGGGCGGAACAACACCATGTGGACGACAACCAAGTTAGGAGAGGCGGCCCAGTCCACTCCATGTACGGAGTATCTCCATGGGCGCAGCGGCACGACGCATGACAAGCTCCAATTTTCCTGTGTGGGTGGCCGTGCCATGATTCAAGGCGACTCAACGCTCGCGAGGGACCAGCAGCTAGCAGTGTAGGAGGAGGGACGCATGCATAACAACAGCGGAGAAGTCAGGGTCTGCATCTTAACAGACCGGGGTCCGCCGGGCTTTGCATGAACCGTCAGAGCTATCAGGAACGCGGGACGGAATAATAATAGATTAAGCCAGCAAGGGAAAATAAACAGAAAGAAACATGTCGCATGCAACATACAAGAACATCCAATCCATCAGTAGCTGAGATACCGAATCGTGTGGCCTGGCAATCTGGAATGGTGGTGTCACAGCGATCCTGGACAGAAATCGCCGCGTCCCCGGGGTGCACTACGGTTTTGTATTGTGTGGTCGTACAGTAGTAACAGTGCTCTGTATAACGAGTACACATTTTGACGCCCCCAAGTACAGAGTTGAAAAGACGGGGCCAGTTGTTTAGTTTGTGCGTGGAGAATGATTGGACGATAGATCACCATCCTGCGCGATACGGAAATACCCTGTCCACAAGTTCTGACCGGTCACTGAGGTTGGTTTTCGGGTGCTCGCTACCGACTGTCCTGGACTTCTGGCAGCCTGGCAGTCTTGTAGATGGAGAAAATTCGAAAATCGAATTCATCGTCGAAGGGAAGTCGACGCGACACTAGCCTGTTGACCATCCGGAAAGAGCAAACACGGGACGCGTTGACGCTGCTAACGGGTTGGGTGACGTGAGTTCCAAAGTTCTCCTCGGCTGCGCCCGCGTCGGGCGTTTGTCCAGCATGATCGATCATTAATTCGGGATATTTTAGTAAAACGATCGACGTTATCGGAGTCTCGACTGACAAGTAGTATCGAACCTCCAGGACCATGCAACTGAATTGTAATTTTCTGGTGATCGATTCGTCTCGCCGTCCACAGTATCCATCCAGTCTTAACAGTGCTCCACGCGCCGATTCTGTCGAAGCGCCTGCGGTTACGATCAGTGCGTTGACAACCAACCACTGGACGGAGACAGCCCCAATGATGGCTCGTGGTTTGCGGTTTGTGCAATCCGTCGATTCGATGGCCAGCCCGATCATGCAGGATTCAAGTCACGCTCAACCATGCAGTAATTAGCTCGTCCTGAGCTCCCTCGCTTTCTTTCTCGACAGTACTCTCCAGACGCATCTGGCTGACTGCATCAGCATCAATTCGCAAGAGAGCCGTGGTGGGTTTGCCACAAAAGTTGGGAAATCGAATGTCCCCATCGTCTCCACAGTCTCACAAGGGGCACACATGACAGCTTGGCGGCTCAGGATCCTGTCCAACCACGCAAGTGAGGAAGGATGGAATTCTCCGTAAACCCACCCGTCGAAGACGCGGGTGATCGCCTTGTTCGATCTATCAGCCGGGAGGTTCGGTCGACGAGGTTGCATGCTCGTGCAGCCACTCAGCGAGTGCGGTTGGTTAAGGGATTCAAATCTAACAAATCTAACCCCGGAGGTGCTTTGTTGCATCCCCGCGCATCCTTCACAGGGTGGCGGCTGCCCCTCCCCCAATCAACCATCGCCGCGATACTCTGGGTGTCCACTGACAACAAACGCCCTTCTTGAGGGTCGAAAAAGAGGTTGATGATCTCTGGCGAATATATGCCATCTTCTGCTCTGTCATGATCCATCCAGACTCCGTATTCCTGTCTGAAAACTGCCCAACGAGCAGTCACGAAGCGCGTGGGCGCCGCTTTGGTGTGTCCGCCAAGCCTGACCTGCTAACCTGTCATGATAGAATGTTTCTGCTGGAAGGGAGGGCAAGGAAAAAAGCACCGTCGGAAAAGAAAAGAACCTAAAAAAAATATAGAGAAACACCAAAGATGGTTTCGCATGCCGGATGAGGGACTGTGCGTTCTTGATGCCTCCATCTTGTTGCGGCTCCCTTGATTTTATAGACGAACCACTCACCACACCGCCAGTCGGCTCCTAAGGCACGGGGCACGGCAACGACGCTGGGCCGGCTCGATGCTTGCCACGTTGACGGTCTTGATAGAGCGAATACTCCGTACATTAAGTCACCTCGGAGGCCCGATCCAGTTTGTTTCTGCCCCATCCTGAAGGACTGTCTGTGTATGAGCCTTCCAGTGATTTGACAAGAACGGAACAGGATTCTACCGAGAATGCTACTGCGAGGTCCCAATCAACCTCCCTTCTCCCCTTGTTGACTGTCGTTTGTACTGTGTGTATCCTCTCGACGATGGTGGCAGGGTACCTGTCTGTCCTTTGGACTACCTCACTACCGGTCGTTCAACAATGCGATACAGGCTCTCTGGCTGCTAAATCAGCAGCATCAGCGCGCAGAGCGAAGGACTTCATTTACAGCCGCCAATTTTTACATTCTGTGGGCATTCTGCGAAGGAACTTTGGTACATGACTTTTATCAAAATCATAGGCTATCCTGTCGGTTCTTCTAGGGGGAGACCACGGGAAGTTCCAGTTGGGTGAAGAGGGAGGCACGAGCTGGGCTGTATATACAGCGAGAAACCGGAGGCGCACCGGGGCTCCTCTGCTTGACTATGTACTCAGACAACTTGTAATGAGAACAAGAACTTTTCTTCCTGCTTCTGAATTTGAGTGCCATTCGGCCAGTGGTATAGTTGGTCATCGTGGNCATCGTGGGTGGCGAGCGTGGCCGAACCGGCAGGTGAAGCTGTCCAAGCCACAGGGTTGGGGGAAGCGGCGGGTGTCGGGGCAGCCAGCCCTCCGACGTGCCTTCCATTCCTGGCCTGTTACGGACCTCAACCAAAGGGAAGGAACCCATAGGAGAACCACTTTTCATCTTGCCAGCCGTCCTCCCGCTGTCCCTCGTTACTCACTTTTCCCCATGCATTCCTTCTCTTATGAAATTACTCGCATGGCAGGATCATCTTGAAAGATCAGACTGGCCAGTTTTATATTCCGAGGCTGTCCGGAGTGAAGGTGCTGGGGCGGGAGGTTTCACCGGGCCAAAGAAGTCATCAGAGCAACAAGAAAAATAGAGCAGGCCGCGAAATTGGTTTTGAATGAAAGAAAACCCCTTTTTTTTTTTCACCCTCTGCATCACAGAAAACCAGATCTGATTGTCGTGTCTCAAATTCTTCACTGGCCCATTACTGGAGAAGCTGTCATTCACTTGTTACTGCGCTTTTGGGGTCCTCTTTTTCCCTATCGATTTGAATCTCCTATTGAGAGTCCCACGCAATCGTCGAGTTGGCTGCCCCCACAAGGCATCACATAGCACATTCACTACTGTCACTCGGTGAATCGCAGCTTCAGCTATTCTCCCTGAATCTGATTCTTCCATTCCGTTCACTATTGTGACCACCTCGCTGCTGCGGTACGCCCAGGCCAAGTTGGCGATCCCTTTCTTGACTTGCTCTCTCACTCTTATTTCTTGGCATCTCGCGGCCAACCAAAACGTCCTCCGTCAACCTCACCCTTCTCCCTTCTGCCTTTAATCTCAAGATCAACTCCCCCCATCTCTCCTTCTTGCTGCTACAGGATAACCGTGTCGTCATGTCTCCTCATGGACATGCACATGTGAAACCAGAATCAGTAGCAGACACAGTGTCCGATATGAAACTGGACCCTGGTGGTCCCGCAGATGGCCCTTCCTCCAATGGAGGATCTGCTAAAGATGAACCTGTGAACAGCTCTCCCGGTTCACCCGGTCAGGCCCAAATCACAGATCAGAATTCTTTGGACAAGGCTTCTTTATCTGCTGTAAAATCTCGGAGCCAGACCCGTTCGCCTGTCAAGGCGGAGCCCGACAGCGACATGGAACAGAAGGTTGGAGGCGACCTCACCGTCAAGCTGGAGCCGGGAAAGCCACCAAAGCTCTCTCGCAGCTCATCTCAGAAGGTGATGGCTCGACCGCCGCAGCTTTTTAATCACCTTCCCGATAGCCTCGAAGAGGCCTGCTCGACATTTGAGGTCATCGAAGACTGTATCTATGCTAACAAGTACATGGGGTATACGGAACATGCCATGGAGTGTGATTGTGCCGAAGAATGGGGTAAGATACAGCTCCAATCTTCCAACTATTTTTTTTCTTTGGATTGTCTTTTTATTACTGCTTTCTTTGCAAGTTTCGCATACGTGCGACGCAAGCGGATGACCTACACCCAGCCTTTTGAACTATGTTTTTTTTTTCTTACTCCCTGATGTTCCACTTCTGACTGAGATTCAGATCCTGTGGCTGGTAAAAACCATGCTTGCGGAGAGGATTCCGACTGTATCAATCGAGCGACTAGGATCGAGTGTTTGGGTGACTGTGGCTGTGGACCAGATTGCCAAAACCAGCGATTTCAAAAGAAAGAGTTTGCTAAGGTGACTGTCATTAAGACGGAGAAGAAAGGCTTCGGACTTCGTGCGGAGACTGATCTGCGACCCCATCAATTCATCTACGAGTACGTCGGCGAAGTCATCAATGAGGCACAATTTCGACGTCGAATGAGGCAATATGACGAAGAAGGCATTAAGCATTTCTATTTCATGTCCTTGAACAAAGGGGAATTTGTAGACGCCACGAAGAAGGGTAACCTGGCTCGTTTCTGCAATCACTCGTGCAATCCCAACTGCTACGTCGACAAATGGGTCGTGGGTGAGAAACTTCGCATGGGCATCTTTGCCGAGCGACACATCAAGGCGGGCGAGGAACTTGTTTTCAACTACAACGTCGACCGTTATGGAGCGGACCCTCAGCCTTGCTATTGCGGGGAACCAAATTGTACTGGCTTTATCGGCGGGAGGACACAGACAGAGCGAGCCACCAAACTGTCCAATGCCACGATCGAAGCCCTTGGGATTGAAGATGCGGATGACTGGGACATTGCAGTCGCTAAAAGGCCACGGAAGAAGAAGACCGAAGAAGCTGACGAGGAGTACGTGGACAGTGTCCAGCCTAAGTCCTTGGATGAGAATGGAGTTACCAAGGTTATGGCGGCTCTGATGCAATGCAACGAGAAATGGATCGCTGTCAAGCTATTAGGTCGCATCCAACGTTGCGATGACGAGCGTGTCCGTAATCGGGTCGTGAAAATGCACGGTTATCGGATCCTCAATTCGCAGCTCAGCAACTGGAAGGACGACGTCAACGTCGTGCTACAGATCCTGGATATACTCGATAAACTTCCTCGTCTCACCCGCAATAAGATCATCGACTCAAAGATAGAGTCTACGATCCAGCCATTGACCACATATGGCGACGAGCGCGTGGAGGAAAAGGCGAAAGCCCTCCTGGAAGTTTGGTCGACCCTGGAGGTCGGCTATCGGATTCCTCGCATGAAACGAGATCCGACGGCGACTACGACACCACAGGTGGTTAGTCAGTTTGAACGACGAGAGGCGCCCCGTGAAGAACGAAAGCGATCAAGATCGCGATCGCGCTCGAGATCCCGCTCGATCGAAGCTCCCCGTGGCCCTGCCGCTCAAACCCGTGGTGGCCATGGTCACCGAAATCACCATCACCGCGGTCCCAGACCTCCCAGACGTCCTCTTCCGCCGGGTTGGTTCGAGCATCAGGACATGGGGAGGACATACTACTATACAGAGCGGGGCGATGTCACTTGGACCAGACCGACCATGCCGGCATCTGAGTTACCATCCAATAATTTGAAGATGAGAAATATGGTGCAGAGCATCATCGACGGGATTATGGAGTCAAAGGAGCAGACACCGAGGGACAAAACCACCACACCTGGTACACCGCAGGCCGCGAAGGAGGATTCCGAGAAAGAAAATGGCCGGGAAAAATGGAGGAGTTACCCGGAAGAAAAGCAAAAGAGGATCTACGAGAACACGGTGAGCAGGGCCGATCGGACCATAAGTAAAGCAGAAGTTCTGATGTTTCCTCACAGATATCTCCTCACGTCAAGTACGTCATGGAAAAATTCAAGCATAAGCTCCCGAGGGAGGATCTGAAGCGATACGCCAAAGAGGTATGACTGGTCAAGTCGACAGAAATAGTGAAGCCAGCAGAAGATCTCTAATGTATAATGGTTTAGGTCGCGAAAAAGCTTGTCAATTCCGATTTCAAAAATAACCGAGTCGAGGATCCTACCAAAATCAGCGAAAAGCAACAGAAGAAAGTGAAAAAGTTCTGCAAGGAATACTTTGACAAAGCAGTCGCGAAACACCGAGCTTATGAGCAGAAGAAAGCCGAGAAAATGGCTCAAGAAGGCAAGACAAAGAAAGAGGATGCGAAGGATGATGACAGCAAGCCCAGGTCGACGTCATCACCACCCCGGGAGCAGTCAGCGGACTTGGCCGATACAAAGGATGATGAAATCAATAATGATGGAGATGCCAACATCTCCGACGATGAAACAGATAGCAAAAAGCCGTCTCCCGTCGATCCCGAGGAAGAGGGAGACAGAGCAAAACGGAAGAGAGAGACAACAGACGACACAGATGGCGAGAACGGAGAAGCTTCTCCAGTTAAAAGGACGAAGTCCTCAACACCGCCGTCCGAAAAGCACCCATCCGTAGGACTTGATGACGACTTATCACACTCAGGATTTCCAGCTTCACATCAGAGTATTAGCGTTGTTCAATGATTACAGGGATGGTCTATTTGAGACAACTTTGAATATGTCATTGCAGGTTCGCATTGTAGTATTATTCATCTTCTTCCTATTTGAATGACTAGTCTACCGTAACTAAATAAGAGAAGAGAATAAACAAAGGGACTCATTGGTTAATTTGACGAATGAAGTTTCATCATTTGTGCTCAATCTGATTCCAACTGATGCAATGACTCTTCTCTGACTCGATCGTGCATCGATGACTCCTCGCAGCCTCCGCTCCCTGCACGAATCCGTATCGGGCTTAGCCGTCCCGCGGGCCGCGGGGCGCAAAAAGTCTCCGCCGTCGCCATCGCGGCGCTTAAAGTCATTACGGCAATCCAGCTCCGAATTATTTTTTTCAGAGAAATATTTACGCGGGACCTCAGCACTGGGAAAAGGTCGTCAGGATCTGTCGCAGACCTGTCCAGCAGCTGTTGTTGAGCTCATCCTGGCGCCCCGTTGACGGCTCGCGTGTGTTTTTACCATTTCCCCTCACTACGGTTCGATAGAAATTTCACCTCTTCCTCCCATCGCACAGAAGAACCGTCGCCCGCGACCCTAATTTCTCCTGTTTCTCCGAGTCTCTCTCTTTAGCTAGCTCTATCGGGGAGACGTTGAACGTCTTTCCTGCTACTCATTGCACCTGTGGCAATATCGGTCGAGGTTTTTTTCTGGAGAGATTTCAGGCTAGCTCTTGTCATGGCGGTTCGTGCTCAGTTTGAGAACTCCAACGAGTGAGTGACTGGCATTCTTATTTCAAACTCTAAATATAATATATTTCCTAAGGATCTTGGCTGACATTGGATTTTACTGCAGAGTTGGAGTCTTTGCGACCCTCACAAATTCTTATGCTCTTGTCGCCATCGGCGGATCGGAGAACTTCTACAGGTAATTTCCATGCGACTGGATTCTAGACAACTGGTTCAGATACTAAGACGTGGTTTTCCGTCTCGTGAAGTGTTTTCGAAGCAGAACTACAAGACGTCATTCCTATTTGCCATGCAACAATCGCCGGTACCCGCATTGTTGGTCGGTTAACCGCTGGGTATGCAAATACATTGAACATCGCCCGTGAAAAAGATTGAAATCGCGTCGCCTTGCTGAGGATAGATACGGCTGACAATGATTGAACCTGATACAGCAACCGCAAAGGTCTCCTCGTGCCAACGTCGACGACAGACCAAGAATTGCAACACTTGCGAAATTCTCTCCCAGACTCGGTAAAAATACAACGAATAGAAGAGCGGCTTTCAGCATTGGGGAACGTGATTTGTTGCAATGACCATGTGGCGCTGATACATCCCGATCTTGAACGGGAGACGGAAGAGATGTGCGTGACGTGATGTGATGTCTTAAGTGTCTTGTTGTCAGACGGTGATGTTTGCAAGGCTGACTGATATCCCACATATATATAGTATTGCCGACGTTCTTGGTGTCGAAGTCTTCCGCCAAACCATTGCCGATAACGTCCTCACAGGCTCGTATATGGCCCTTTCCAACCAGGGAGGCATCGTCCACCCGAAAACCTCTATTCGCGACCAAGACGAGCTTTCCTCCTTGCTACAAGTGCCCCTTGTTGCGGGCAGTGTCAACCGCGGCAGTCCCGTCGTGGGAGCCGGAATGGTGGTCAATGACTGGCTCGCCGTCACGGGTCTTGACACCACTGCCACCGAGCTGAGTGTTGTCGAGAGTGTCTTCCGCCTTGGTGAGATGGGCGCCAAGGGCCTTGGGATGGGAGCCAACAAGGAGAGTATTGTGGAGAGTTTCTATTAAATATGGAAAAGGATATTGTCACTATTGTCACTATTATTGCCATTATTATTATTATTATTATGACACCATAAAACTTTTTTTTTCTCGGCTGTCTTAAACTCGTCTTGCGTATCTGATAATATTTTTCTTTTCTTTTCTTTTCTTGTCTTTTTCCCCCCCTTTTCTTCCTTGACCATGGGTAAATAAATTAGAAGATTAGAAGCATTGGATGGAGAGTCCCGCCTTGTTCGAGCGAGCGATGGATAGAATAGAAAATATGAGCAGTGAGGAGAGGAATATATTACATATATAGATACATTTTTGTTCTTCTCTCCCTCTCTCTCTCCTTTTTTTGGGTGGGGTGGTTTGTTTTTTTTTTTTTTGGTCTTGTTTAGCGAGCGGATGATAGGCCACCCCTATATATACTATAGGAAAGGTGAGGATGAAAGGTTGGACGAACAGTTAGTTGGTTGGGATAGGATATGAGAGAAGGTCGATTATTGCTCTCATTTTTTTTTAAATCTATCTATCTATCTAATTACCCTCGACTTCTAGACGATAATATGAGGGAATGACAAGCAAGAAAAGTAAAGGACATGACCAGCTATGAAATGAAATAGAATAATATAGATTCTGACGCTGACTGGTGATTCGTATGTATTGCATTGTACAGTATATTACTGTGAATGTGAAGAAAAACAGAAAGAAAGAAAGTAGGAAAGAAAAAAGCAGGGATAGATTGAATTCTCGGGTGATTTTGAAGCTTCTTTCTTTCTTTTCTTTATGATACACACATACAAGACGTACATACTGTATTGTACATGAAAACTCCAGCCAAAGCAAGCCTCAGAACCAAACAACAATGCAGGATGGACGTATACAGAATATAGATAGAAAACAAAACAGGCTTGCCAAAGAATAAATCTCACTGCCCGGAGAAGTCCGGGCCAAGTACAGAAATAGAAGAAGACAATACATAATAGTAAACAACCCCCCAACGCCCCGTCCGTACATGAATTGTAAACAAATCCACTAGTCTAGTGGGCTTGACTGACTGACTGACTGGCTGACTGACTGACTACCCTCGAGTCGAACATGATGATTCCACAGCAATTGACGACAGACTCATGACACCGATAACAGTAACAGGAACAGGGAAAACAAACGCATAGCAAATCTGGGTATCTCCAAATCCCAGCACATTAACACACGTAAATACAAACAAAAAGGCAAAACACACAACACAACACACACGAGAAAAAAAAAAGAAAACGCAGCGCACCCCTCCGCAGGCCCTCACCCTCAATAGGGTTTAATACGGTCGTGAATGGTTAGGAGGCGACGGGCCCTGCGGAGGGGGCGGCAGCGGATAGTAGTAGCCCGCCTGGTGGTGTTGAATGCCAGGCTGGGGCGCCGGCAGAAAGCCAGGCATCGGCCCTGGCCGAGTAAAAGTGACCCCTGGCGGCGGAGGGAGCTGCGGAGGGCCACCGCCAGGGGCACTGAACGGGTCCGGGAGCCCGTGTTGTGCCGGAAGGAGCCGCCGCGGTTCGGACGGGCGTGGGAGGAGGAAGGAGGGAGGCTTGGGGATCCCATGAGCCATCGGAGGCGGAGGCTGAGGCTGAGGTTGAGGCTGGCTGGGCTGTGGCAGGATGGCTCGATGAGTCCCCGGGCGAGAGGGGGCGGGCAGCGGACTGCGCTGCTCGACGGCTGCGTCCGCCAGAGCGAGCAAGGCCGTCGGCAGCGCTTCGGAGCGAGCCGGTGCTCTCTCAGGAGGAGCAGACGGAGCACCAGTCGCCTCCACCCCCTCCGCCGCCTCCACCAGCATCAGGAGGAGGTTCTGGTTCTGGTTCTGGTTCTGGTTCTGGTCTTCCGGCTGGGCCTCCTCCTGGCTGATCTCCTTCATCTTCGCTCGTTGAACGAAGTCCTCCCAGCCCGCCACGGCGCGCTCGTACGCGGCGGCTCCTGCGGGCTCCCGGAGGAACGAGGAGTTGAATCCTCGCTTGAACTTCGGTTCGTCGAGGTATAAGTACATGTACCCCGAGTCGACCGACCCGGGCTCGGATCGGTTCTCGTCGGGCTAAAATCCAACTTTGTTAGCCCCTGCCGTTGGTGAGATCGTGAAGTATCTGATCCTTACCTCTGTATGCTCATCATCCTCAGCATGCTGAATGCCCTCCACGAACGCCATGTATTCTCCTTGGGCGGCGCGGAAGTGCTCTTCTTGGATGTGTTCCGCCGACGCCTGAACAGGTCATATCTAATTAGCAAAGAAGGCATAGGAAGGGAGAAAAGAGTCACTGGGAGAAAAAAAAAAGTCACTCACCCGGAACTGCTGTTCGATGCGCTCTTTCTCGGCTGCCAACATGATGTTGGCCTGCTCGACTTTGAGCTCGTATTCGCGGCGGAGGATTTCTTGTCGTTTCCGCAGGGCCGCCTCGAGTGCCTGTTGGACCTCTTCATACTCGGGCGCCCTGGTATGAGCCTTCTTGTCCCTGGCCAGACGTTGTTGGGAGAGAGTTGCCAGGACATTTAGAGCAAGCCGCTGGGCGCCCGCCAGCCTCTTGAAAGCCTGCTTCAGCTCCTTCTGTCGTTCCTGGAGCTTCTGCGTCGCCGGACTGGGAGAAGGAGAGCGGTCGAACTCGAAGTCGGAGTCATCATCCACCCGCTTTCCACCCCGTCCTCCGCCTCGTCCACCCCGACCACGACCTCGTCCACCACGCGCAGATGCTCCACCGCGTGCTCCGCCACGGCCCCGACCTCGGCTACCCCGACCACGTCCGCCTCGGCCTCGTCCGCGTCCTCTAGTGCTCGCAGGAGATGCGTTGTCATCCCGGCTCGGTGGTGCATCGAGTTCTTCAGTGACTTGAGGAGTCTCGGCAATTTCTTCCTCGGCAGATCCAGATTTCTGCGAGTCAGGACCATCCTCAGTTCCGTTCTGTAACTGTTGCTGTAATGCGCGATCGACTTCCTCATCTTCGAGTTTTAGTTTCTTGTTCGGGTTGCTTGCAGGACTCGCAAGGTCAGGTTTTTCATCCTCGATTTGTTCATCCCGGCGCTTTCTGCCCCGGGACGCCTTGGTAGCATTCTTTTCGTCAAGATCAGCCGGGTGTGTCGAGGATTCTCCGATTTCAGAATCATTCTGTGATTTAAGATTGTCAGGAGACTGAGACTTCACATTCGCAGTGTCTGTGCTATTCTGAGCATTAGATTCGGCAAATTTTGCAGCAGCCTTCTTCTTCGTTTTGCCGTTAGTGGGAATGTCTGAAGGTGATGGTTCACGAGAAGAGTTGCGAATGGAGTCTTGAGAATTGGAACTTTCAATGGAGGATATAGAGTTGGCTCGAGCTTTGATCCTGGCTGACTGCCTGGTGGGTCGAGGTGTCTCATCGATTTCAAGGATCTTTCTTCGCTTGACACGGGGTTCTGAAGGAGCTTCAGCGGGAGGAGTATCATCCTCGGCTGGCGCATCGTTCTCGACAAGGGCGTCGTCCTGAGCTGAAGCATTGTTCTCAGCAGGAGTGATATTCGAAGAAGCCGATGACGCTCTACGGCCACGGCCACCGCGGCTGGCCCTTGCGCGAGCAGCACCACGAACGGCACGCGCGCGGCTTCCTGTGCCACGGGGAGAGTCAGCTGGGGCTTGGGAGGTCTCGATCTTCCGTTTGGTTCCAGCCATGGCTATCTTCTTGACGATCAGATGTCAGTCAGTTGGTTTAGAAAGGACGGAAAGAGTATGTTGATGAGAATCTCTAGGGAGTAGAATTCAACAACAGGAGGACCAGAGTAGAGCAGGACCACCTTGGGACGATAGATCTGCGGCGGGAGAATTTGGAGAGTGACGATGACTTCAAGAGCTATGAAGATTTCAAGATGAAGATTTCAAGAGTGATGGGAGTTTGAGAAAGGATTTGGAATCGGGGATATGAAGGAGATGAATTTGGATATTGTGTAGGAAGAATGGGAATCGCAAAGTTATCAACAAGAAGAGAAGATTGTCAAATCGACAGGTGATGGATGAGGAGGTTTGTTGACGAGTTGGATGAGTGGAAGAGAAAGTTGACTCTCAATGAGATGCAAATATAGGGAAACCATAACAGTGAATATACGACTGGTGTGATAAGGGCCCATGTGGAGGCTGGTGAATGATCTGAGAGATCACCTTCACCTCACTTGGAAGTCACTGATGAGAGAGGGTCACAGGTAATTTTGGTGGGAAATATAAGAGGTGTAGATGTGGAAGTGAAGGAAACAGTGACACGAGACAGTGAATTACACAAGTAAGTAGCTCTCTGAGTCCACCCATAGATTGGTAGGTCTATAGGTTTCAACAGAAGTAAAGAAAACAAAGAAAGCAGAGAAATAAGAAATGGAAATGAAAACGTAACAGAGGAATTAAAAGCGCCTGGACCAGGCGCAAAGAGAGCAAAAAAGATACGCTACTAGAGGATTAAGGTGCAATTCATACTACCAATGAAGAGAGGCAAGGCGAAAATCAAAAAGAAAAAAGAAAAAAGAAATGAGATACTTACCACCTGGCTCCCCCAAAGGGAGACAGCCGGCGATAACAACAGGACGGCCAGATTGTATAGCGATGAGAGAAGGCGGGTGTAGGGAAACTTGGACTACGAGACAACAATAAACCTGGATGAACAAAGTAAGAATAAGCAGAAGGCGACAAGTAATAGATCGTCGAACGACGGCTCTCCCTTCCCTGATCCGGAGGTTGGGATCGACTAGTTGGCGCAAAAGCCGGAACACGTTTTGGATCAGGATGCTTCGGGACTGGACGCGCCAATCGCCATGTACCACAGCAGGCAAACGACAGTGACGCAGCTGGGGCAAAAAAGAAGAGAGATAATACAATAACCAACAGAGCAGATGTCGTGCCGCGAGAGGAATTCTAAGCAGGTTGACAAGAGTTGGAGAGTAAATAATTCCAAGTATGGAGGTAGTTAAGAATAGATTACGGTACTTAGCGGATGCAGGATTTGTCGGTGGCGCTGAGCCAGTAGTCGCGCGTAATATTGGTAACGATTTGTTTGGTACCAGCCCGGCAATGTCCCATGCAAACAAAGAAGTATAACAATGGCCACAATTCTGTCTGTCGTTGAATCCTGCCGTAAATGGGAGCGAGAGAGGAAATAATTCGACTGGGATGATAGCAGGTGCCAGGAAGATTCTTGTCCCAGAGTACGCAAGGGAGATGAGTTGAATCAATCCACCCTAGTTCAGGAGGCGCTTGAGCTTGGTGCAATCAACCTCAGGGGAAAGACGGTACCTTAGTGCACTTAGAAGATGTCAAGATGTCAAGCACTGTGTCTAAAGACTTTTTTTTGTAAGGACTATTTTTCTTTTGTTTAAGAGGACCATCAAAGTGTCTAAGCAAGATCAGGTGATGGAATGATGGTTACTGCTCCATAATATCGGTCAGAAACTGTAAATTGTGTGGCAACAAATGATTGCTGCCCTCGCTCCATAATAAAATTACTTGCAAAATGCTGTGTACTTGAGGGCTACTTGATGATATTATTGTTGGTGCACTGGTCTGAGCAATGTTTATTTTTTTGTTTCCCTGCAAAACTTCTCTCAACCGAGCAATCCTTGTCCCCGAACCCGGTTGTTCCGTACCGTAATTCTAATACTTTTCAATGACTGCCTTTCCCTATGAAGGACGGAATATTACGGAGATGCCTCAGACATCGTTTGACTCAGTCTTCGACATCAAGGGTAAAAATCCTGAATATGTTGGAGGTCTCCCGGTTGACTGGCAATGGACAGTCACTACCGAAGCTACGGAACCACATCCACCTACACGGTACGAAAAAAAAAATATTACATATAGAGGCCGAACAGAGCCGATAGGAGGATCTACTATTTCATCCCTATCGATGCCCAGTTACCTAACAGATGTCGATGACTAGGGAATTTCTCCTTCTTCTGTAACGGTCTGGTCAAAACTACTGAAAAGTGCTCGTCAACCTTGTGTAAATCTAGTAGATAGAGCCCGTGTGTATGTACGGTACATACGTACATACGTACATACATACAGTAACTATATAGACGCGGGTAATTAGTACAGATTGCAGGCCCACCGCATCCACTCAAAACTTTGCCCCATCTAGGCGCATTTTTACACGACTTGGATGTAGAACAAATAAGATCGGGAAAGAAGGGGAAAATACGACCACTTGAGGTGAGAATAGTAGAAGGAAAATTCAAAAGAAAAAGAAAGAGAAAGAGAGCTGTGGGCAATCCGCTCTGATCGGACTGCTGCATAATGCTGACTATATCTGCACTGTATTTACAGACGTAAAGGTATTTGTACGTATAGAAAGAAGGCACCAGACAGCTCTCATGGAAATTGCTCATGAAAATATACCAGGATCGATGAATAATAATAATTTTTAATCTGGTAGGTACGAGGCACTTTACAAGGTGGGCCGTCCTTATTGGGCGTGGGCGGGCAACCTTAACGCCGTGGCGCCAGGATGAAAGTGGCCTAGGGTGACGTTAGCGAGGGGATCAAACTGGAAGGCAGCGACAATCATCATCATCATCATCACCACCACCACTCCCACTTTCTTGTCCCCCATCTCTCTTGCTTCTTTCTGGTCCGTTCTTTTCACCCCCAGGCTACCAGCGACCTTCTTCTTCGTCGCAGCGACTGGAATCTCATCCACAGCTTGTCTCGCTTCTTTCCCGCTTCTCTTCCCCCAGTGGCGTAAAGATGAAGCTCACTTTCAAAGTATGTCGATCGATCCAGCCCGAGCATCACCAGAAATCCACAGGCTGACCCTTTTGTCAACCAGGATCTCAAGCAGCAGAAGTTCGTCATCGATGCTGAGCCATCAGAGACTGTACGTGTCGCCCTTGGATTGTTTTCGGCATGTCTTTACCGTGCGGGGTTAACCTAGCTGTTCTCTCCAGGTTGGCCAGCTGAAAGAGAAGATCGCGAAAGAGAAAGGGTGGGATGTCGCTCAGCAGAAGCTCATCTACTCAGGTGCGTCAGTCGCTGGGCATTTGATGTTGCACTCTTCTGGGGACCAAACAAGCTGATCGTTCATTCCCGGTCCAGGCAAAATTCTGCAAGATGCCAACACCATCGAGTCATATAACATCGAAGAGAAGGGCTTCATAGTCTGCATGGTTTCCAAGGTAGGTCGTGACATACTGCTGCAAGATTTTCGGGTAGCCTGTATTAACCCTCCTCAGCCCAAAGCTGCACCAGCCACCACCGCAGCACCCTCACAAGCACCGTCGACACCGGATAGGACTGCGGCAGCACAAACGCCAGCAGCTCCTGCTCCGTCCGTCACTGCTGCGGGCCCCGCGGCACCCACGACTCCTTCTCCCGCTGGCCCGGCGACTACAACTACGACTGCCGAGACTGCTACTTCTGCCTTCAATGACCCCTCCGCCCTGCTGATGGGGCCTCAGAGCGAGTCTGTAATTGCACAGATGGAGGCGATGGGCTTTGCCAGGAGCGACATCGAGCGAGCTATGAGGGCCGCTTTCTTCAACCCTGACCGCGCGATCGAGTACCTTTTGAATGTGAGTGATCCTGGTATCTGGACTACAAGAAAAATTTTCACGATCTGACCTCCTTTAGGGGATTCCAGAAGATCTCCAGCGGGAACAGCAGCAAGCTCAGGCGGCAGCCGCCGGTGCTACTCAGGCAACCACTCCATCAACCGGTGCGAATGCACCAGCTGCGGGTGGAGATGAGCCTGTGAACCTGTTCGAAGCCGCTGCACAGGCAGGCGCTGGTCAAGGTGGTGCTGCTGGTCGTGGAGCTCGTGCTGGTGGCCAGGGAGCTGAAGCTGCCGCTCTCGGAAACCTGGACTTTCTTCGAAATAACCCACACTTCCAGCAACTGCGTCAGCTAGTGCAGCAACAGCCTCAGATGTTGGAGCCTATCCTGCAACAAGTTGGAGCTGGTAACCCTCAGCTGGCCCAACTCATCGGACAAAATCAGGAACAGTTCCTTCAACTGCTGGCGGAGGACATTGACGACGACACTCAGCTGCCCCCTGGCACCCAGGCCATCAGCGTTACAGAGGAGGAGCGAGATGCTATCGAACGGGTATGTTATTCGGCTGTGAGTGTGTCTGATTGATTTGGGAGCTAACCGCCTTTCAGCTCTGCCGTCTTGGTTTCCCCCGAGACTCTGTCATCCAGGCCTACTTTGCCTGTGACAAGAACGAAGAGCTCGCAGCCAACTTCCTATTCGAGCAGCCCGACGACGATGAGCAATGATTTGTTTCTTCTCTATTACGATAGCCCCACCCCTCAAATCTATTCTAATGCTTTTCTTGCAATGAATCTCCCAGCGTGTCTCTTATCTTTCCTATCTCTGCAAGTCGTATCCTTGTTCCTTCCGAAGCCAGCTCGCTGTCGAAATTTATCTTCCAGCAGGGTGTTTCATGAACGTTTCCCTCTACCATCTTACCAAGTCATTTCGAGTTTAGTCCAGTATCTACCTTGAAGCGACCTGACTCCATCTTCTTATCCTATGCTCTCCTGTCTTCAAGAGTCTGTACTTTCTCCCCTTGTCCCCGCCCTCCCTGACATACGACTGGCAGACCCCGATGCACATTTTCCCGTGGTGAAACTCCCCAAGTTTGCTGTTACTTGTGTACTTACGGTTATCTGGGCAAAATGAGGATTCCTTGATGGTATCAGCCGTATGATTCTGCCGTATCTCTCGCGCCTTGGCCTTCAACTTCGTAGATTGGTAGGTATCTGCTGTAGGTAATACTTGAACATTCCCAATCCAGAAAAATCCAAAGCAAGGCAAAAACAAATTTCCAACAGGAGTACCTAAATTCCAACGTGACCAATTCGGGGCCCTGGTTAGATCTCAGTTTTTTTTTTCTTATTCCGTTTCGTTTATTAGGTACCTACTCAGTAGTGAGTGCATGACGCATCCCGACGAAGTCACGAGGAACTAAAACTAACATCGAGCCAACTAAGTAGCTAGAATAGATACATCACGAGACAGGTCAGCGTGATAGTGATAGTGTCAGCGCCTAGGAGTTAGGAGTTCTATAGAAGGCTGTATTGTATGTATGTAGTGAATCCCGTGAAGTGAAACGAAGCAAATAAAATATTACAATACCCGAGACAAACAAACAAAGGAAGGAAGGAAGGAAGATGGAAAAGCTGATCGATCGGCCACATCGATCTTTTTTTTGGGGGGGGAGGGGGGAAGGGGGCTTCAATTGAAAATCAAGTCTAGGTGTATGTATGTAGGTGGGCTTTTCTTTCTTTCTTCCCCTCCCCCCTTAAGAGAATTAATTAATTCAGGTAAATAAATGAGAAGAGAAGAAAGAAGCCTATCTATGATAGGACTGGTAGGTATCGATTGCGGATGCGCACGGTATATATTATATTTCTGTCTCTTCTGGTGGCAATCACCACCATAGTATATGTAGGAATGCGTATGTGTATGACTACGTTATGTACTGTCCTACACAACTCCTGTTGTTGTTATTGTTGTTGTTGCTGTTGTTTTTTGTCCGAATCCATCCTATCCAACCAAACCAGTGTAAATGCATGATGATATTAGCTTTTATTGTTAACCTGCCACCCATCCCATTCCATCCCATATCATACCACACGACCACGAGTCCAGCCTAACCCAGCCTGGTCGAGCATACTCGAACNCCAAACCAAACCCAAAAAAAAAAAAAAAAAAACTATCCAAAAAAAAGGAGAGAGAGAAGAAATAGAAAGAAAAGGAAATAAGACGCACTGAGTGAATTACATCACTCGCAGCCAACTCGTTCCACAGCCCATACAGTCAACCCCCGCCTTCCAATAACCCGTTTCAGGGTCGGGAGGATGCCATCTTCCCCAAAATCGAGATCGTCGAGGTTCAGATGCTTCCGGTAGGTCCACAGCTCATGCAACCGAAGGGGAGGGCCAACATCAGACGACGACGGTCGAGAGTAGACGTCTAGGAAAGTGGCAGAACGGGGCGCCACGAGGAAAACCGTGTTGGTGGCCCGGGAATCGTCAGCTGCCACAGGCTTGGAGCCAGCTTCGCTGTCTTTTGGGCACTTGGGAACGGCCGTATCCAGCTCATGAATCATTTCCATCCCGGGAATCCCCATCAGATCGCGGGTCTTGATCTCCACAGGGGAACTGCTGTTGTCACCAAGCAGCCAGAGCGGCGGCGAATACGTCTTCCACCAGAAGACCGTGGCAGTCCCTAACCGGCCATCTTGTTTGGTGGCCAAGCTCGCCGACACAATGGCTGGTATCTCAAGTTGAGTTGGGACAACCCCTCCTTGGTGATAAACGCCCATGAGAAATCCCAGGGCAGCATTGAAAGCAATCCAAGTTACCAGCAAAAGCCGCGACTTGAACGGTCGAATGCAGGTCAGCAGCAAAGGCACGCACGGGATCAAGAAACGAGGCTCTTGATGGGGAAAGATTGACAGGATCATTGTGCCGGAGATGGCAGATACCGCACGCTTGTTGTTCAGACGAGCAAGAGCCCCCGACCGAGTAAATAGCGATAGTATGAGTATCACGAACGCAGGGCCTAGCAGCTGTGGCAGATTCACCAGGAAATGCTGATAGCGAGGATGCAGGCCATGAGTGGCCAGATTGGCGGTATTGGTGTTGTAGAGGAGGTTGTTGAGAGGTGTTATTACAGGATTACGAATCGTATCGAGGAAGGAGAATGAGGAGGAACGATAGAAGACGGTGTCTGTAAGGATAGCAATCAATGTGAAGAACGATCCGAATCCGACAAAACAAACGAGGGCGAATGGCCTGTAGCCCGACCGTTAGTTGGAAAGCAGATCGAAAGAACCACTTGGATCCTTACTTGCGAGCAAAATGCGGAAGCAATTGTAGGCCAGGTATCAAGAGAAAAGCAGGGAATGTTATGCGGTTGAAAACGCCAATGACTGCCACAACCGACAGCACAGCACATGAGAAAAAGGCGGAACGCTTCTGCACAAATATCAGCAGGTGTCGCTTCAGAGTACGCAGTTTCTTTCGAACCTTGTTGTCAATAATGCGCTGGATCAACACTAGTCCCCAGGCCACCAAGACCGTCTCCAACGAGTTGGAGAAGGTGTGCGTCTGATATGTCCATGTGACATAGGAAGAGGCCACCAAAACCACCGTTGGGACACGATACCGCGGCGTTGATACCAGCTCGTAGATCGCCCAGTCCTCGAGCACAAAGCTCAGCACAAACATGCCCCCACGCAGTACATAGTAAACTAGTTCTGAGGGAGGGCTTCCAATTCCCGTCTCATTGTAAAACCATCTCATGAGGCCCATCGGCAAGCCGTAGACGGGCCATAGTGGGAAGACGCTGCGGATGGGATTCGTGGAAGTGAATTCCCACGTCAGCTGCGATGGATAGGAGTATATGCGCCCTGGAACGTCGCATCAGCTGCAAAAGCACCACCTGGTTGCACTGTCCTCCGCAGATCCAGCCAACTCGGATCATGCAGGAAGGCTGTTCTGGAACGTTGCGGCGGTCGCATCGAGCGCACACGTTTCGAACGTACCTGCAAATACCTCCGGACCCTGAAAGTGCTCATCAGGATGGAGATAGCTCGGGGAGAGGGCGAAATAGATCCGAACCAGCAGGAGAACCAAATAGGTTCGTCTCCACATGGCTTAGATTGTTGGCGCGCAGCACGGTGAGCTCAACAGACACATGCTGCAGCGACTGCGGGGGACTCTTGAAAGGGATCCGTGGATACTTGAAACATTTTGCGACGAGGTTGTCTCGGGGTATATAACTAAGCAGGATAAAATAAATGACTGTGCTGCGCGGGAGGCCCTGGACGATAAGTTAGTGCAGACTGCCTAATCAGGGCGCGATTTCTTGTCAGGAGTCAGGACGCGTCAGTAAGAAGTTATTCCCCTCTGACCATGACGTCGGGAAAGGATCCACCCTGCCTGCATCGGCTTCGTTTTGCCGGACAGGAGATGGCAATCGCAAATCAGAGGTTGCTCTCCAGTAATTACTACTGCACATCAGTCCCCTGTGGTGGGAACTATGAAGCGATGGCTCGAACTGTCGGACATAGCTTGTCTCCGTGCACTGGAGATACGATGTTATGTCAGGGGCCAAAGCCCAACACCTACACTATATCCCCTCTTTAGGGGTCTTCCTACTTTGCTTATTATAACTCCTTAAGCATATTAATTTTTTACCATTCTAGTCCTAGTTACAGTTCTCGCCATATTCTTCCCTTCACCCTTGTCGTATTCCTTGCTATTCCTTATACTATTGTGTAAGGCAGTATCTAGGTATTAGGTAGCCTGAGGTATTATTGTCTGACTACGATTTTAGCAGTTGTCCAGTCTGCAGCCTGCTTATCTGTATCTTTTGCTGCAGACCCACTCGTATTTTTTCGAGAAAAGAGAAACGAGTGGGGTGCTTCTCGAACCCCTTTGGAAACTCTTTGGTGCCTAATTATCTCCGATCGTATCGGTTGGAGCAAAGCATATCCCTGTGTGCTGCAATCCAGGATTCATAATACTTCTGCCGCTGACACTGATATAGCTTGGAATGCTAATATCTCCAAAACCTATCTCCGAGTCAGATTGACAACCTCAGTGTCAGCGACCACTTGGTCAAGCATATGTGTAACACCAGGAACTTCCGAAGCACAGGCCTCTGAAGTATCATGGCAAGATCTAGCTTGGTAAACAACCAGGCAAGCAAATTGTGGCGCGCGTCGAAGCGCTGTAACTTGGTCCTCAAACTGGGATGTCTTCGCAGCTCTCTCACTGTAGACTAAGTGTGGAATATGGGTAGCATGGTCGAGGTCGTCATCGTCTAAGTCATGTACAGGAGTAGATATAAGTCTGCTTGCTTTTGTGGCAAGCCATCAGCAATCAAGGCCTCTGAAGCATATGGCATGCCACAAATCGGAATCTCACCATTGTTCCTTCAATCGAAGCACAATACTATCTTCGCATTCGATAAACTCTCTTTCTCTCTCGGTCAATCGATCCTTGTACGTCTGAGCTCTGTCAAAATCAATCGAGCACACTCTTTCCGGGTCATCCTTGGCCACCGTCAACCCATGCTCCTTCAATCGCCGGTATGCGCGAGACTGGAGAACGTGGATATCTGGTTCGTAGTATTTCCTGGACCGCGACCATGGTGCTATCAAAGTGTTCTATTGTTAGAAGTGATAAATGACTCTAGAACTGTCTTTGTTGTGGGCACCATTTTCATGACATGTACTTTGGATAACAACGAGAAATATGACTGACCACTCAGACTCGACAGTCTCTGCTTGAAAGTCACTTCAGAACATTGGAATCAGTAAGCTCCATTGCTGAAATTATATCAATCAAAAATGCTGGTCCACTGCCAACAAAGTAAAGAAGGGCGTGTGTTGCAGTCTAATTCATATACTGCTCAGACCCCTCTGGTCTTGACCTGGTCGAGAATCACTGTATTACAAATGATAGAAGTGGTTGCCATCCATGGCGAATCCAATGGCTTAGCATAAGTGGATGCGACGTGTCTTTCTCTTCCTCTTCCAAAAAATGACTGGGGATGGAACAAAGTTGAGTGAGAGGATCATTTCAATGGGCGATTGCTGAGCTTCCAAGGTTATTGTATGCGAGAGGAGACATAGAATCCTGCCTGCCTGCTATTTCCAGCAAGGTCCTTTGTCTGCCCAGAGTGGTCGAGGCGCTTGGGGCTGCGGCTGTTCCTTGGGCGGTCGCGCGGGGCTGCTGGCTCTGTCCCCGGCCCGCAGTGACTTGCCATCATCGCCGACACTACGACTCATTGCAACTGACTTCAGCCTCCGCATTATTCACGGCCCTAGCTAGGCAGTAGGCACCTTCCGGCGCTTTTGATTCTTTGTCCTCCCTCATCCTCTGTTACATAGAAATCCTCCCTTCCGTTCGCTTCTCGACTCTGCCACTGCCTACTCTGCAAAGTTTGTTCACCACAGCCTCAGCTGAAAGAACAGAACTGCTGACACACGGTGTTTTGCAGAGGACTGATAGATTTTGTTCAAAAGAACTCATCTAACACGAGACAACCCATCTAGTCATTATAAAAAATGGCTACTCCCAATACCATCACTCTCCAAAGCTCGGACGGGGTCGATATTACAGTGGGTAGGTGCTCTGTCGGCTGTTTCGTGTTGGACTAGCTTACATTGTTCATGACTGGATGCTAACCTCCTGTACAGAACGTGAAGTTGCTGAACGTTCTATCCTGATCAAGAACATGCTGGAGGATCTGGGTACAACTGATGAGCCGATCCCGCTTCCAAATGTTAGTATCTTATCATCATCCACACTGTTTTTCTACGTCGGCAGTAATAACTGACAATTTTTGTATTTGACAGGTCAACGAGGCCGTTCTGAAGAAGGTCATCGAGTGGTGTACTCACCACAAGAATGACCCCCCGAGCGCCGGCGACGATGACGACTCCCGTCGCAAGACCACCGACATTGATGAGTGGGACCAGAAATTCATGCAGGTGGACCAGGAGATGCTGTTCGAGATCATCCTGGTATGTTAGGATATATTCCCCGTATTCCGTTGAGTTTCCAGCTGACAACCGGCAGGCTGCCAACTACCTCGATATCAAGGCTCTGCTTGATGTTGGCTGCAAGACGGTCGCCAACATGATCAAGGGCAAGTCTCCTGAGGAGATCCGCAAGACTTTCAACATTCAAAATGACTTCACCCCGGAGGAGGAGGATCAGATCCGCCGGGAGAACGAGTGGGCTGAGGAGTACGTTTGCACTGTCTTTCACTCTTGTTAAAACGTTTTGCATACTGACTTATTTATCTAGTCGCTAGTGTCTTCTCTGGGATCCAATGTTACGATGTCTACTTGACTGCCTTGTTCCTCACGTACCTGAGGCTTCGACAGCTGCACGGTGGTCAGGAACTAAAGGCTAAGGCATACGATGTGTTGATGACAAGGTGCCCGGGAACGGAACTTTTTAACGTCTTTCTTTTTTGCTTGCTGGTTTTTCCCCACTTTATTATGGCGTTTGTTTGGTGCATACCTCCATCACTTATCATATCAATAACTCCAAGGGTCCGGCTCTTTTCTTTGTTCCTTTCGCTAAGGGTGTAACTTGCGTCCGATTTCAGATAGTTGGGTCCTGCTTCTGAAATAGATGTAGTGTAAAGTTGCTAGCTGGTGCTGATATCTAGGAATCCGGTCCAAAAGGGGAGACTATAATCTACGATAAAAGATATCATTCCAGAAGAGTAGTAGTAGTAGTCTGGGTAACTTGGAAGAGTGAGTTATCTATCTATCGAACAGATCTTATCTAGGTACGTATTTAGGACGTCACAAGTCAGTTATTTACACTAATTCTTTTTTCCGATTTCATTTATTTTCGAGACTTTTCATTCCGTTCAGTAAATAGTCACCTATCCCACTGTCTATTGGCGGGGCGGCTTGGGAAATCATGTCAAAAAGAAACACAACAAAGGGAAAAAGAGATTCATTAATGGCAAGACAGAAACGACGTTCAATTCGACAAGCTCTCTCTGTCTCTCTTCTTTCCAGCTCCTCCGTTCTCTCCCACAGGCTCTAAGCAAAGATCTTTTTTTTGTTTTCCCAACTATGAAAAGATTTCGAACGAAATCTTCAGATAAGGCTCTCCGCGCGTATTCATGTCTTTGTCTTCCTTTGATCCACGACCTAATAATAATAATAAACATGTCGAGAATCATTTCAGTAGTCCCTCTTTTTTCTTTAACCGAGTTGATTATCAATTGATGCCTCCTCCACCCATCACAACCTTGTGCTATCCTTCGTCATCATTTTTTCGTACCAGCCCTCGTCAATTTGGCAGACAGTGATTTGCAGAGCGTCCAGTCGAAATTTCGGGCAATATAGACTCTATTCGGTTGAAGACGAGCAAGTTGTCAAGGAGATAGCGCCAGTCGTCGGAGGGAAAGCAAGAAGCTCATCTCATTTCGCATACAATGGCGAGGGTTGATACCGCAGAGAGGAAAGCGAAAATACTAAGCCATCGGAGGAAAGGGCGAAGGAGCCGGTAGATGGAGAAGAGAAGAGGTGAGGTATGTGTCGAATTTACAGGCCGAGACGGGTCTTGCGCCAGTGCCTCCTCTTGGCGTTGTATCTGCAATTTGTCCATCGTCAGCATTTCAGTCCCTCTCGAAGAAACGTCAAGGCGATCTCGTCATCCTATCGGAACATCATCCAGATTTTTTTTTCGTTTTTCCATCCGTAAACCCAAGAGGCCTGATTCGACTCGGGATCGACGCGGAGAAGGAATGCTTTACCTGATGGTGTTACCAGTCCTGAGACGAATCCACTGAGGGATAGGACGGTTCTGCTTCTGCGCTTTGGCAAGCTTCTGCTTGATGCGGAAGGACTTGTGGCTCTGTTCAGAAACAAGATAGGTCAGTTATGTTCTTGTGTATACATAAACCCGATTCAACAAAAATCCCCTCGTCAGAGAAAATCATGACTTACCGGCATCTTGATGGCTTGTCGTGATGGCGAGCTCGGGGATACGGATACGGACTGACAGCGGTGATATTGTCGAGTGTCGTCGACTAAAAGTCCACGCTTTTGGGGTGGTGATTTTTGTGTGGGTAGGGCTTAGCGTTTTTCGCTTGACCCGCGGTCATGTGACTGCCGGTTAGCTCCGCATTTGCATCGACCTGTCCAAGAAGGCAGGGTTGCCAAAACGAAATTCAAAAAAAGTGAGGGATCTACTTGAACTTGGAATGCGTGTTGTGCAGATGCTTATTTTGGTCGATTAATATTCCGTCGACTCCTGTCGGTGTTTTGGGGGAATTTATCCAGTCAATCGCAGTTCCATCTAATTTAATTACCAGCTCACCGAAGACTCGCAGGTTCAGAATGATTGACAAGGAGACAAGTACGTTGAGGTAGAAAGCTAGATCTTTGCGCATTTTCTACATTGATTGATATCCTATGGTTTCGTCGATGCACGCAAAGAGCGTACGACCAGTCGTAAATACCTACTACCTAGCCAGATAACGAAACAGCAAAAAGCAGGTAGACCATTTAATACGTCAGGGGTATACTGTACAGACATTGTGTTGGTTAATGATAATAACATCAAAATGCTGTTCAACTTCTGGCTGTTGCCATTCTTGCCAGCCTATGCATGATGCTGTGCTGACGAATTGTAGCACGACAACTTACCCTCGGCTTATACAATGATACAGGGATGGGAAATTTTGAGGGATTACAACATGACTCATCATGACTCAACTTCTCAAGGGGACCTTTCAGCATGACTTCATCCGGTGATCTCTGCATCCCGGTTAATTTTCTGAGACCTCTGTTGCTCTGATGCACTACTGTATTTACACTGCTAAGATAAGAGGTGATACCGCTGATAGATGATTACAATAGTCTTCCACTATCATGACTGTCACACCTCCACACGGCGCCTATCAACTTCCTTGCTTAATAATTATGATCTATAGATCATCGCACAGCATACTCAATTAGGCATGCATGACGTCTTATGACATCTCGAAAAGGTATCACCTAAGATCCTGGAGATGTATTGATGATTTGAACAGTTAAGAGTATTGAGTCTAGAGTGAATACAATGCGATTTTTCTTTTCTTTTTTTTTTCGAGTTGGGTGATACGACATGCTTCTTGACACTTCGCAGGAACTATATTCTTGTCCCAATCGGAGACTATCCTGCAGTCGGGGCCACGGGCCATAATCCCGCCGATGTGACGATTCGACAAAGGGTTGGGAAATGCAGCTAGAATAATACTCCATACACGACTTCGGAGTCGGAGTATACTCCTCCGATCCTGTTAGATAGCAGTAATTTAGACTCAGTATTATTCAGTACGGCGCAGTAGCCACCGGGATCAGAAACAACCGGGCCCAGCCGCAAACGACGGGAACGCACTATTAAACGAGAGGAACGAGAACCTTCCCGCTAGCTTGCATGGCAGTGGCACCTGTGCAGTCAGTATACTATGGAGTACCAATAATGGTGACCCCCGTGAAACCATGAAACCATGCTCTGCGGCTCGTATTCGTTTAGCAGGCACGTTGTCATGACCATGGTTGACATGCTAAGTCCTCCGTACTCGTTTCCACAGAAGGCAATGGAAGGTCAACGTTGGTCTGGGCTTAAAACATGACTCCCAGAGAATCGAATTAATTCAGTGCATAAAACGCTCGGCTGCAACGAGCTCCGGACCACTGCTAATGCAACAACCAGTCGGAGCTTGAATATCCCAATCAATTCTCCTAATTCAGTACGCCGAGGTTCCAAAGTTTACCAAGTCGTCAGCCCCTAGCCAGACTCCCTACTTAACTGAGTTAGACTGCTCTTAACTTCCAGCATACGCCATATGTGCATACGTCGGTCATCGTGGAGCGGGGACCTGGCGCAAGGCAACGATGAAACTAATAATGCTAGCTATCTAACTAAATAAAATAATCTAGATCCCCGTGAGATTTCAAAAGAGGCACGTCCTTGCTATATCTACTCCGTACACTGTTTCTGTCGTTGCCTCCATTCTCCCCTGCACCTTGTTTGTCGCGTCTGTGTGACAATCCTCCTGTATAGATAGTTACGGAAACACTCATTTCCTGGAATTGCCAGGACCTTGGCCACTATCAGAATATTTTTACTTGGCAAAGATCTTGACCTGTCGCCCATCTTCTACATGGCTATTTCATCTCCCTTTTAGGAATCGTGAAGCTCACTACCTGCGAGTTTGACGACGGCCGCAGCTGTTTCCCGACTTCAATTCAATCACCGCCATGGATACCCCCAGCGGTGGAGATCCTCCTCCAGCACAGGCATCGGAACTGGACACTTCTACCCCAGTAGCTGTTACTGAACCCGAGAAGCATCGTGAGCAGATCTCCATCTCAGGCTCAACGGCCACGTCCGGAGGCGCAAAGGAGAAACAGACCCAGCAAGATGCCACCGACCAGGATGCAGCGTTTGCGCATCTTCCAGAGGAAGAGAAGCAGATATTGAAAACACAGCTCGACTCTCCCCCTGTGAAAGTGACCTTCTTCAGTCTCTATCGCTATGCAGACACATGGGACTGGATCATCATCTTTATCAGCGCCATCTGTGCCATCGCTGGAGGTGCTGCTTTGCCGTTGTTCACAGTAAGTACAGACATCTCTCTCCAGTTAGGAGACTTGCTTTCGATGCTGACGTCCATGTACAGATCCTTTTCGGCCAGTTGACTACCGCGTTTCAAGGGATCGTCCTCAATACCATTTCGTATGACGACTTCTATCACCAACTCACCAAGTACGTTCTCTATTTTGTGTATATCGGAATCGCTGAATTTGGCACCATCTACATTGCCACTGTGGGCTTTATCTACACGGGCGAACATATCGCGCAAAAGATCCGTGAGAAGTACCTGCAGGCCATCTTGAGGCAGAACATCGCCTACTTTGACAACCTCGGTGCCGGCGAAATTACCACCCGCATTACTGCCGACACAAATCTCATCCAAGATGGTATTTCTGAAAAGGTCGGACTCACATTGACGGCAATCGCAACCTTCATCACAGCATTCGTCATTGCCTATGTCAAATATTGGAAACTCGCCCTCATTTGCACTTCGACCATTGTTTGCCTGGTTATGGTCATGGGTGGGGGTTCGAGGTTCATCGTCAGGTTCAGTAAGCAGTCCCTCGAAAGCTACGGTGCTGGAGGGAGTGTGGCAGAAGAGGTCCTCAGTTCGATCAGGACGGCCACAGCATTTGGAACCCAAGATAGGCTCGCTCAGAAATATGAGCATCACTTGAAAGAAGCAGAGAAATGGGGTGTGAGACTGCAGACCATTCTCGCGGTGATGGTGGGCGCCATGTTCGGAATCATGTACCTCAACTATGGCCTCGGGTTCTGGATGGGCTCCCGGTTCCTTGTCGATAGAGATGTCGGCGTAGGACAGATCTTGACGATTCTGATGTCGATCCTCATCGGCTCATTCAGTTTAGGAAATGTGTCGCCACATGGCCAGGCCTTTGTCAGCGCTGTTGCGGCTGCGAACAAGATTTATAGCACAATCGATCGTGATTCTCCTCTGGATCCGACATCCAACGACGGTAAGACTCTGGAGCATGTTGAGGGCACCATCGAACTGCGAAACATCAAGCACATCTATCCGTCACGTCCAGAGGTTGCTGTCATGGACGATGTGAGCCTGTTCATCCCCGCTGGCAAGACCACCGCTCTAGTCGGTCCTTCAGGATCGGGAAAAAGCACCATCATCGGGCTGGTCGAGCGTTTCTACAATCCCGTCCGAGGCACGGTTCTTCTGGATGGACATGATATCCAGACGCTGAATCTCCGATGGCTGCGACAACAGATCTCGCTTGTTAGTCAAGAGCCCATTCTGTTTGCGACTACCATCTATGAGAACATCAAATTCGGTCTGATCGGCTCCCGGTTCGAGAATGAGCCCGAGGACAAGATTCGACAGCGCATTGAGGACGCAGCAAAAATGGCCAATGCCCACGACTTCATCACGGCTTTGCCTGAAGGGTATGAGACTAATGTCGGTGAACGAGGCTTCTTGCTGTCTGGTGGTCAGAAACAGCGTATTGCTATCGCTCGTGCCGTCGTGAGCGATCCCAAGATTCTCCTCCTCGATGAAGCCACATCCGCGTTGGATACCAAGTCTGAGGGTGTCGTCCAGGCCGCCCTTGACAAAGCAGCGGAGGGTCGAACAACCATTGTCATTGCCCATCGGCTGTCGACCATCAAGAATGCGCACAATATTGTTGTTCTGGTTGGCGGCAAGGTCGCCGAGCAAGGAACACACGATGAACTGTTGGATCGCAACGGCGCCTACTTCAAACTAGTCGAGGCGCAGCGCATCAACGAGGCGAAAGACGCTCAAGCTATGGAAGTCGAGGAGGAAAATGAAGCGGAAAGCGGTCTTCCAGGAGAGCCCGTCGTTCGAGCTGCGACCGCTAAGAGTGATGGCGCAGTGGATGAGAAGGCCCCGGAAGCACTCGAAAGGATCAACACGAAGAAATCCCTTTCCAGCGTCATTCTCTCCAAGAGGGGTCCAGAGACTGACCAACGTTATTCCCTGTGGACGTTGATTAAGTTTATCGCCTCGTTCAATCGGCCTGAGCTTCTGTTTATGCTTATTGGTCTGGTGTTCTCGATGTTGGCAGGTGGTGGTCAGCCAACGCAGGCCGTTTTATTCTCCAAAGCCATCACCACACTTTCTCTGCCTCCTAGCGAGTACGGAAAACTGAGACATGACGCCAACTTTTGGTCTCTTATGTTTCTCGTCCTTGGAATCGCTCAGTTTTTACTCTTTGGCACCCAGGGTACAGCCTTTGCATTCAGCTCGGAAAAGCTGATCCGTCGGGCGAGGAGCCAGGCCTTCCGGGCGATGCTGCGTCAGGACATCTCTTTCTTTGACAAGGAAGAGAATAGCACGGGTGCTCTGACTTCCTTCCTCTCGACCGAGACGAAACACCTGTCCGGCATCAGTGGAGTGACTTTGGGAACAATCCTGATGGTCTCAACCACTCTCACGTCTGCCTTGGTGGTAGCTCTTGTTATTGGATGGAAACTCGCCCTTGTCTGTATCTCTGTGGTGCCAGTGCTCCTGCTGTGTGGCTTTTACCGGTTTTGGATGCTCGCCCAATTCCAGGCAAGAGCCAAGAAGGCATACGAGTCGTCTGCTAGCTATGCCTGCGAGGCTACCTCGGCCATCCGCACCGTTGCGTCCCTGACTCGGGAGGAGGATGTCTTGGCTACCTACCGCGCTCAACTCCAAAGGCAGGCGAAGGCCAGTCTGATCTCAGTCTTAAAATCGTCTCTGTTGTACGCTGCTTCTCAGGGTATGTCATTCTTCTGCATGGCTCTTGGCTTCTGGTACGGCGGAACCCTGCTCGGGCACCACGAGTATACGATGTTCCAATTTTTTGTTTGCTTCAGTGAAGTCATCTTTGGAGCGCAGTCGGCAGGGACTGTTTTCTCTTTCGCTCCCGACATGGGCAAGGCGAAGAATGCAGCGGCCGAATTCAAGAAACTGTTTGATCGCAAGCCAGCCATTGATGTCTGGTCTCCAGACGGAGAGCAGGTTGACAACGTGGAGGGGACTATTGAGTTCCGGGACGTGCACTTCCGATACCCAACTCGTCCGGAGCAACCGGTCCTCCGTGGCCTGAGCCTGACAGTCAAGCCGGGCCAGTACGTTGCCCTCGTCGGTGCCAGTGGATGCGGGAAGAGTACCACGATTGCCCTCCTAGAGCGATTCTACGACCCACTGTCGGGTGGTGTCTATGTGGACGGCAAGGATATCTCGCGGTTGAATGTCAACTCTTACCGGAGCTTCTTGGCCCTCGTCAGCCAGGAACCTACGCTGTACCAGGGCACCATCCGGGAGAACATCCTCCTGGGGAGCAACCAGTCTGACGTGCCTGAAGAGGCCATCATCAAAGCGTGCAAAGATGCCAACATCTATGATTTTATCATGTCACTTCCGTAAGTCTGAAGTCTTACACCGGTCGAACTTTCTGTTTGAATACTGACATGTGCATAGGGAGGGCTTCGACACCATGGTTGGCAGCAAAGGAGGGATGTTGTCCGGCGGACAAAAGCAACGTGTGGCCATTGCCCGCGCTCTCCTTCGGGATCCCAAGATTTTACTTCTCGACGAAGCTACTTCGGCGCTTGACTCGGAGTCGGAGAAGGTGGTTCAGGCTGCGCTGGATGCTGCTGCCCGGGGACGCACGACCATTGCGGTAGCTCACCGTCTCAGCACGATCCAGAACGCCGATATCATCTACGTGTTCGACCAAGGCCGGATCGTCGAGAGTGGAACGCACAGCGAGCTGATCCGGAACAAGGGTCGCTACTACGAATTGGTGAACTTGCAGAGTCTCGGAAAGACTCAATAGACATTTACCCGGTGTACTGTGCAGCGTGCTATTTTTATGTACAGCCATCCTCTCCCATCTTTCCCTGAGATTTATGCAGCGATGTCTGTCAGATGTCCTGCAATCTCCTATCCCGTCATAATATCCTGTCTGGCTTTTATCTGTAATAGATAATTCTTACACTCGACTCCTTCTGCTGGCATCTAGTTGCCTTTGTTGTACATATATCTTTCACTCACCTCCTTGGCAGTCTCATCTCACCCCTGGCATTCTGTAGATGGTGACTCTCCGCTTCCCCAGTTTGCGTTTCCCCTTCCTATCTTATTACCACTGTGTATTTTTCAACTCTCTCTACATAAAGCTGGGGCATCGTGTTTTTAAGTCCTAATAATAGTGGATAATAGACAGAAACAAACAATAGCATTTCTGGCTGCTTAATGGCTAAAAAAAAACAAGGAAAATTAGAAATCAATTTATTCCGGTCTTAAACGCCAACCCTAGACCCAGCACATTTCGTACAGTACAAAACAGCACCGCAACTGAAGACATCAAACAGTACCTAACAAGACCGAGAACCATGATCGAGAGAGAGAGAAGCTAGACTGGACTGAACCACTCCGGAAACCTCCTTCTTTCGTTCTTTCCGTTCAATCTGATCTGATTCATCAAATCAATCCTCAACACCAACCCCAAACTCCCTCTGCACATCAACATGCCGCACCCCACGCGCATCAGCAATCAACCCCAACAGACCCTGCCCAATATCCCTAATCTCATTGTACGAGTGGAGGAGGCGAATGTGTTTTTGGACTGTCTTGGTGGCGTCGTTGGGGGATCTAGATAAAACCCTCAGTAAGAGCTCAAATATTATAGATTCATTTTTTTGGTTTGCTTGGGTTTGTCAAACTTACTTCAGTTTCGCCCTCGTCTCTGCTAATTGTGTCTCTGTCGCTGCGATTTGGGATTCGAGTTTGGCGATGGAGGTGCGGAGGGAGGACTACATGTATCACACATAATAGTTAGTAGGACTTCTTGTCAGCTCAAGTCAGTTCGGGGTTTCGTTCCATCGATCATCATGTGATAGATAGATAGATAGATGAGTTAATAGTGGGTGGGTAGGGGAAATGCTGATTTAGGTGATTAACTGATTGATTGATTGCGGGTATAACGGACAATTTTCTTCTCTCGTTGGGTTACCTGCTCTGGTGACAGTGATAGGGAGAGATTATTCTCTTTTTCTGTCTCTTTCTTCTCTCCACCTCTAGCTTCGACAGAGGTGGCATTGTTGTTGGTGGTGACTCCGCTTGGTGATGATGGAGGAGGCATGTCTTGGTAGCTAAAATGTGAGTTCGGTTTTATGATAGATGGCTTTTTCTTTTGGGATTCTTTTTGACGATTCAGGTGAGAGTGATGATGATTTGATGTTGGTGTTAATCACTTCGTGTATATGCTGTAGTAGTATGGAGGAACTGTGGTATATGTATCAGTACATCGGAACTGTAATGGGTAAACAATACCGTAAGTACTGTACCTACTTCACAAGTCGATGTTGTACCGCAAGCACGAGTAAATAGTGATGCTGATTTTATGGAAGATGAGACACATTAAAATAAGAACACTGTCATCAAATCACAGTGGATATTAGATCCAATGAAGAAGTCTAATTACAGCTTCATCAATCAAAACGGCTTAAACCACTCCTGTACAATACAATACAATACAGTACAGTACAGTACAGTACAGCACAGTACAATAACTGTACTTGAACAGTGATATCTAATCCAATTTAATAATATCTGCCCTCTTACTCGTCTGCAGCTCAGGTGAGGATGAACTAGGTTATATACCAGCGTAAGAATATGATGCATGCATAAATGGCCCATAGCGGCATCGCCAAGCATCGCTTACGGTGAGAGGATTACTGTTCCATTAGGTGCATAAGCCTTGTAATTCAGGTCTCGAAGGGAAAATAATATCTGTTCTATGCCCCAGGCCTACCTACGGAGTACTATTATGCAGTCTGGTTTTTATTATCTCCTTTCCAGGCGGGCTCCCTGCTCATATTCCTTGCTAGAATAGAGAAGAAGAAGAAGATGGCGATTAGTTATCTGGTCCGGGTGCGGCGGAATCGATGATCGCTGGGGCCAATCATGAACCTAACTAATCACGGTGTACTCTTGTACCTCCTCCGTACACCAACGCCTCTCTCCCACCACGTCCTGGGGCATCGAATCTCACGTTGAACGGTTCACGCTCGATTCGTGTGCACCGCTCGTGTAACATGACCGCCGTGGCTACGTGTTTGATCCAGTCTTGACTCTTCTCTGCGACTGATTCGAGAGCGACAGGAGCAAACCCCTCCTCCCGGGGTTATAACTCTTCACACACCTCTCTTCCTTCCCAGGATCCGGCTCTTAGGACTCCAAAGATGATGACACGAAATTTTGGGCTGCTGCCTCTGGTCCTCTTGCTGGCTAGCCAGGTCTCCGCTCACGGAGGCCACGAGGCTGTACCAGAGGGCGAGGCCATTTCCGCAGAACCCATCGTCAGTCCCGCATTCTTCCTCACACTACTCTCCGCACCTTGCTGACAACCGGCCTCAGGATTCGACGCTATGGATCCATATGATCTTGATGGGGATCGCCTTTGGCGTGATCTTTCCTTTGGGCATGGTTCTGGGGGTAAGCAAGCACCGTACAATTCCGACAATAAAATTGAACGATCAGCTAACAAGCCTCTGATTTAGATCGTACGCTCTCGCTGGCACGTTCCGGTCCAGGTTGTCGGTACCGTCGTCGCCGTGCTGGCCTACTTCCTCGGACATGCCCACAAAGGACGCCAGTTCGCCAAGAACATTCACGCTGCATTTGCCAACTCCCTCATGCTCATGCTGGTTCTGCAGGTTGTGCTGGGTGTCTACCTGAAGCTTCATCTCAACAAGGGTATTAACGGCAAGATCCGTCGATTCGTCGTCATCGGTCATGGCGTCGTGGGCAAGCTGATGCCCGTCGTCAGCTGGGTGCAAATGCTCTTTGGTGGCATCACTGCCCTGGGTTTCTGTCGTGGGGACCATCTCGGCCAGTGTCTCGCACATTTCATCATGGGAAGTGCGTTTATCGCTTACGGAATTTTGTTAACCATCCTCCTCCTGGTCGGTCAGTACTGGCTGCGTCGTACCGGCCGGAGCCAGGAATTCTTCGACTCGCTCATCATCGCCGCCTGGGGCTGTGTCAACACTTTTACGGAGCATCGCTGGGGTGGTCCATGGGTTCACAACGATCTGCAGCACACGACCATGGGCATTGTTTGGTGGTGCGCCGGTCTGCTGGGGATCTGGCTGAGTCGGAAGAGGAACGGTCGTCCCAAGCGCAACCTCGTCCCCGCAATTGTCATCCTGTTGACCGGGTATGCCATGTCGGCGCATCCACAGACCATACCTCTCAGCACCATGGTCCACACATGCTTTGGGTATACCTTGATGGCCGCTGGAGCGGCGAGAATCATCGAGATTTCCTTCGTTCTGAAAGATCGGAGCACACTCAGCCCGGATGGCTCCGATCCGCACAGTTTCCAGTATCTGCCGCCATTCGTGAGTACTTCCTTGGAGACTTGGGATTCCACCGTGAGCTAACAACGTCACAGCTTCTTTACGCCTCCGGGTTCCTCTTTATGGGCGCAACAGAGGAGCAGATGAAGCTCCTCAGCGATGCCGGTATTACCCACGTGTCCTATGTCCTTATCTTGTATAGTATCGCATTTATTCTCTTCCTTCTGGTCAATATCCTCCTCCACATTTATGCCGTTCATGCATTTCCCAATTCGACCGTCGTTCACCCGCGTGATCGCCGATCTGCGGCTTCTGGCGCCGCAGGGCCTGCCCGGCCGAAGCCACATCGTTCGCATTCCTCTGTTTCGTCATTCTCCCATGTCAACGGTGGGCTCTCTGGCCTGGCGAATGGCCATGCCCGGACCCGCTCGGAAGCGCAGCAGATTCAAGAGGCCGAAGCGTTTGAGCTGCAAGGACTCATCTCTGAAGAGGACGAGAATGAGGCAGACGGCAAGAATGCCGGGGATGAGGAGAATCCTCTGATTGCGAAAGAAACTGGAACCAGAGGTTGATTGTCTTGTCGATCGAATCACCAAGTTTTTTACCCACACACTAAGCACAGACTTGGGTGGGAGGGAACAAACAATCATTTCAGATACCCAACCGCCGTTCCGACGCCTCGAGCATATGCTTATTTCTGTTATTGTTATGGGCATTATTATAATTATTACTTCCGGTACATAGATACATACATATTAGTCTCCACCCTACCTAACCTTGTCACTATGGTTCGCACTCGCATTGGTTTCGTTTCGGACTGGGCAGCTCGGAAAACAGGCGTTTTCTCTCGGAGGGTTTTATTAATAACTAGCTTATGCTTTCATCTGCATGTAGTAGATAGAGAGCGAGAAAGGGATATCTTCTCTATTATTATTATTATAAAGACCTTAACTTCCGTTTGGCACTGTCTGCTGTTACGTGGCTTAAAAGCAACACGTAAGCACACGAATCGACCTAGCCCATATTATATTAGCAAGAGATATATCTATCTAGGTAGGTAGGCTATTATTAGCAAAGGATATGCATATATACAAATGGTACTGTACGGAGTACACCCTAAGGGGTAAATAATAGTATATTAGGTAGCAAGGAATGAATATATGTATGAGCCGTGTCCTGGGAAANGTAGATGATAAAAATAAATAAATAGAAATCATACCAATACCACACCATACCTACTATAGGTATGTACATGTACATACGTATGATACGCCCCAGGGGCAAAAGTCCCTGGCATGGATTATGTATGGACCAAGTACTTTATTTTCCTCAGACGAGCGAAGCGAAGAGAGATTTGTAATGTAAGGCTTGTTTATTTGACAACTCCTATTACTGCCTGAACTAGACTGGACTATAATATTACTACTTCAACGTCGATCGACGTTGGCGTGGGTATGAGTATACTATGTATACCACGTTCTATGCGTTCGTTCGTTCGTTCGTCATTCATTGTCTTGTCTTGTCTTGCCTTGCGGTTGCTCAGAATGTAAATGATAAAGAATGATGGAGATAGGATAGATAGCAATAAGCATAATTATCCAATCCGAAAAGAAATTATTTTGCCTTTGTTAATCTTCATCCTGTTGAAAGTTTCGATCGAAAACAACCAGATAGAAAAGAAAAAAAGAAAAAGAAAAAGAAAAAAAAAAGAAAATCGCCTTCCCTGTTATTGAATCGATCGAACTCCGGACCGCACGCAATGTCTATCTTTGAATCAAAAATGCAAGACCATTCCATCCATACCGTCCGTTCCATTCCCATTGATAAAGACAAAAGTACCGTAGATAAGTCATCCTTTTTTTTTCTCCCCTTTTTCGTCGTCTTTCCTTCGTGAGAAAAATACAGATTGAGATATGTTTTTTTGAACGCTGGATCAAGGCGCAGCCGCGGCCACCTTGTCAAGTGGAATCGAGTTCATCGCAGGTGCGGCCGCGGCCAGGCTCTCGATCTGAGGCGGGAAGATAGGATGCAGCGGATAGATGGGCGCGACATTCCTCTCCCCGTCGAAGAGCAGCATGTTCTGCAGGGGCTGCTCCCGCGCGCTGAGGACGTTGATGACATCTTGCGCCAGGCTGCCACCCACGAAGGCCGCGACGGGGCTCAACTCGCAGCCGAGGTTCTGGAGAAAACCCCGCAGGAATTCCGCGTCGAGCGTGCTGAGGTCGAGCTTTAGCTCTCGATGACGCTCGTTAGCCAGTTTGGTGAAGAGTTCGAGATCTGGACGCGAAAAGGTCGGCACGTTCCCGCCGGACAGCTTCTGGAACTCCCAAAGGGCGCGGAGGCAGGTGAGAAGCGGCGTAACTTGTTTCCGTCTTCGCGGGATGCGGGTGAAGTCTTCGGGTAGTGGGGAAGTGTTTGCGAGGAGCAGAGGGGAGTACACCTCCCGTTTGGTCACCATTTCAATGATCTTCTCGTTCTCCCTTTTGGTGGTGACGTTCAAGATGGTTCGCGTGGGCGTCTCCTGCGGCGGAGATGCGACATTGGACTTCTCCCGCTCGATCACGAAGTCATGAGAGATCAAGTCGGCGAATGCGTACCCGTAGAATCCATGCAGGCCGGCAGCATAGAAAGGACGATTGGCTATACGGCAGGCAGCGTTGATCGTGGTAGAGGTGGGAAAGTCCAGATCGGTGGCTATCGTCAAGTCAAACCCCGCGAAAAACTCCGGGGGCTTCACGCGAACATTCTCGGTGTCAACGTGAACCCGGACTCTCGGGTTCATGGCGCGGACTTGAGGCGCTGCAGCTTGAGCTCGCTAACGTAGACTGTCAGCATATTCATAGCGGAGGGTTAAGGGTATAGACCACACATTTTGGCCCACATGCTCCTGAGACACGAAGAATTGCGCTCCCAAGTCCATCTCTGAGACGACCTCATGGTCCAGGATGGTCAACGACCCAATTCCCGCCAGGACCAGGTTCTTCGCGATCTCGTTAGCCAATGCCTTGAATGTGATCAGAAGAATATTGGCTGATCGCAATCTGTAAGAGAACGCTATGTCAGCCCATTAATTCCTTTCTTAATCGCCCACGGGAGGATGCCGTACTTCTCTTGGGCCTTGACTCCCCAGAGACGAATTTGTCGGTCATATAGAGCGATCTCATCTACATGTGACACGTGAGTTAGCTGCTTCGGCTGACGATCAGAAGGTCAATTGAGACTCACCTGCACTGATAGTCTGGCCATTGTTGTCCTGAGCATCCATATTGCTTGATCCAATTTTTGCTGAGGACTTAGAATGCGGGGAGGAGATATCAGAAGTTCAGAACGAGAGGGGGAGGGGGTGGAACTGGTAAAGAAAGACGGAGAGTTTGCCAGATATAGGCACGCGTTGATAAGGGCGGTGTATCTCAATCTTGCAGACTCTGGAACACAGGGAACATGCAGCAAACAGTCCTGCAGGAAAATCCGTTGGTCTGCTGTCTGTGAAGAAGGCTGTGAGGGAAAATGGTCTGTACTGTACCTGGTCAGTCCCGTATTCACCACGTGACTTGGATGCCTCCGCCCGGGTTTCAAGCAGAAGATCAGTTTCAATTTTCAGGCAGATATGTTATTGATTGTTATTCGGCAAATAGTTGATTCTAAATCGATCCGAGGTTGAGGAATTTATGACGTGGAAAAGGCGGGTGAGATGCCGAGTGCCACTCTCAGACACCTGGACTGATTTAATGACTTCCTGAATCAATCCCAGTTCACCTGTAACTTACCACAGACTCCTCCGCAGGAACCCGACAAGGCGAGTTAAGTTTACTACTTGTTAGTGCCGATCGTGCCTGTGGGCGCCCACTTGTCCCTCCTCACACAACACTCGTCACTGACGGTGGCCCGTCCCACCTCCCGTCCGTCATCCATCCTCATCCTCTCTCCTCCTCTCCTCTCGTCATCCTCTCCCATATCTATCCTATCCTATCCTATCCTCAACCCTCTCTCATCTGCTGCTGGCGTGTCTGGTGGTTTAATACTTGCCAGTTGCATACCCTGCCTATCTCGAGGCGTCCACTTGGACAGCTCCTCTCTGACGTCCCCACCACCCAGATATGGTACGTTCTCAGAGGCTTGCAACCAGTTCTCTGCCACCCACCCCCCCAGAATTGTCATTTCGAGACTGGTCCGTCCTAACGATGGAGGGAAGCTGGTCGATGGACCGTTTGACCAATATTGACCGTGCTCCCTTCTCTAGTCGGGAAATTTCGACTATCCTCCTGCCTCCTCCAGTCACGCCTCTCGTGGCTCTGCCTCCCAACGGCTACAACAAGACCATACCAACGTAGCTGCTCGACTGCAGCATCTTCGGAATCTCCTGGAGTCAGAACGTGCTCGCGAGAGATCCGGCTCGACGACCGCCCGTGCTCTCGAAACACTCAACCAAGAGCTTGAAGAGCTCCGCTCGGACCGTGTCCGGGGGGATCGATCTAACTACGAACAGGCTCGGGCGGCTGTTGATCGACAGTTACAACAGCTCCAGTCGGACTTTTCCACCCGAAGGGCTGACCGTATCCGTCGACGGATCCTGGACCGTGAGCGGGAACGGAATTCACTGATGGAGCAGGAACCAGACCCGTCTACCAGCCGGCAGAGACGCCGTGGACTGAGGCCGAGCGAGACCCTGACAAGAATCAGAGACGGGAGGACGAACAACAGGACTATCGGCATGGATCTGGATGGGCTCCCAGGTCTCCAGCGAGGACTCCAGCAGGCCGCTGCGAGAATCGGAGACGCAGATGCAGCCATCACCACCGCTCTCGATGAAGCTATTCCCCGCCTCGATTCTCCCGGCATTCCCGATTGGGAGTGGGATAGCCCTCTTACTCCAGATCATCCCATGGACTCTCAGGTGAATCGATGGAGAGCCAAGCGGCGCAAGCTCGATTCGGACGATAACAGAGAAGGCCAGCGGGGTTTCAGCTATGGGCAATACGGCCAAGTGGTTCCAGGAGTTTTGAAAATGGAGATTGCCAGTTGTGATGGGGGGACCTATTGCGAGCCCAACGGTGAAAGCTCTTGGCCGGAGAACGTCTTGCTCAACGACTCGTCAGTGTACTGTACGAAAAGCGACCGGTGTAACTTGATCTTGAGGCATCGTGGAGAGACTCCCTTTTGTCTTAAGAAGATTGTCATAAAGGCCCCCAAATCCGGATTCGATGCTCCGTAAGTTTCTCCGATACTCGGAATATTTCGTGTATAGTCCGCTTACGTATGTACCCAACAGTATCCAAGAAGGTATGATCTTTGTCTCGATGACCTCAGATGAATTGTTGGAACGTACCGCCCAATATCAGATTCAGTACTCGCCTCATCGCCGAAGAGGCCGTCGCACCCGGCGACCAGGAGCTCAACCGCCTTCCCTGGAGTACATGAATTCATATCGGTCTCCACTGCAGGCACTGGAGAGGACGACGCTGGCGGATTCGGGTCTTTATTCTGATTCCGAAATGGAATCGAGATCTGGTCCATACTACCCGAGTTCAACATCGGAGAACCCGGTTCCCGAGTTCAGGGTGACCACAGACTATGACGACAAGTCCGAGGATGGCGGTGATGAAAACCGGGAGAGTGATGATGACTTGCCCTCTGCCACGGAGATAGAACGGATGGATATGGAGCAACTAGAAGATGACTGGCTTTGTCCTGAGGATGAAGAGAGTACAAGTGATGATGACAATGAGTTGAGCGCCTTCAATCGTGGTCGTCTCGAAATGCGGCGACGGATGAGAGATATTCGCATGCAGGAGAATATCCGTCTTGATCTACTACGGAGACGACGTCTGGCTCCCAGTCTGATAGAGCCAGTTGGGCCTCCGGCCCGAGGAAGCTCGAGTAACGCGGGTGGAGCTGGCTCTACCCCAGAGATAATGAAACCACATGCTCGCTTTTTCATCGAGCGGGAGAAAAGCATGGTCAGCATTAAATTCGATCCGCCACCGTAAGTCAGCCCTCCTATGACTGCCCATATCTTCGAGCCTTGCTAACATAGGAAGATAGTTCCGGTAGATTCATCCTGATCAAACTGTGGAGTCCCTATAGTGGAGGCAACATTGACATCCAAAGCATCATGGTCTACGGTTTTGCGGGTCCACGGTTCTTCCCTGCGGGCCAATTCAGGTAACTTGGTTCGTTACTTTCTGGGCAGAATGAATTCAGAGTTTCAATATGGTGGCTATGGTGGTTTGAGGTATTCCGTTACGATGAACTGGCAGAGATATGACCTTCTTTTTTTCTTATTCAACAGCCACGAAATTCGTTTATGATAGAGCAATACATCCTTGGGCCTGGTGATGAGTTTTTGTATGTATATACTGTTATCATTCATTTTATGTATGCACAATTTTGAATGTTTCTTATGAGTCACAACACTCACCTTCCGTGGCAATAATAAGTCAGTGTGTCCGAGTCGTCTGAGGAGACAGATTAGAAATCTGCTGGGTTCGCCCGCACAGTGGAATCCTGTCGCTGACGGTTAATTCTTCCTTTTTCTTTACACGTAACAAGTATGGCTTTTAAAAGCATAGCCTTTTTTTTTCAATTCTCAATTCTGGTTTCTATCTCGAAATCATGTGTTGAGATTAAATGACATAGTATATACCTAATAATATTTTTTTTATTTATTACCCTCACCAGGGCAAGATAGTTATGGAGAGGCATATAATAATCTCAATCTTCTTGTTAGATTTTAAGGCCTCATGGATGATACCCAGTCACAATACCATTTAAATAATAAGGACGGTAGTATGGGGAATAAAGAGAATAGATTAATCCCTCTTTTATTACCCTATCGTTGTGCCTATTCATGACAAATGTCCCTTAAACAAAATACATTATAAAAATAAATCCATCAGGGATTGATTTTTTTTTTGGTTTGACGATCGTACGTACTGTACTACTCTCCTGCTGTTCGCTACCTACCTACCTCATCTGTCATTAGTCCTAAATTTCCCTTTTATTTTTTTTTATGGATTAAAAAAAGCCGGGTGATGGGACCGAGACATCGAGTGGGTTTGACGGGAGTGGTAAGAGGGACTGAGATTGACAGTTTGAATATGAATATGAATTAATCATTGCATTGATTTATTTGACCCAAAAAAAATCCACGACGTACTCGTACACTACGTACGAGCCAAATGGATTCGCTGTAGCACTAAGATAGCCAAAAAGGCAGAAAATAAATCCATAAAAAGAAAAAAAGCCGAGTCCCATAAAAGCGACAACCCATCTAACCACACAGGTGAAGAAGGTTAAAAAAAAAGAAAAAGAAAGAAGGGTAATCGAGTTAAAGAGACATAATGATGGTAAATTCATAGAAAAGAAGAAAAGAAAAGAAAAAGTAAAATAAAAGACCGTAAACTGCCAAAGAAAGTTGCATATGTAGTATGTACAAGAAACGGGTTCGGTCTCTGGCGGCAGCAGAAACAACCCTATTTATCACCCAATATTATAACGTCGTGATGACTGTTATGGAGGAACAAAACTAAGTCGATAGTGATCGCAGTCGAAGTCATCGGAATTCATACTCATTCCTCATCATCGCTCGTGCAGAGAAGACCGTGGAAATGCTGTGGGCCTCGTTTCTGTTGATCCTGGTAAACCCTTTCGCCGAATCCCCAAAAAGGAAAAATAAAACAAAAATCATATCCCAAGAAGAAATCCAACTCCTAACCAAGTAAGCCAAACTTTTTGCTTTTCCCCTTTGAATCCAAAAAAGAAAGAAGCAGAGATGCAATATGCGAGACATGGCCGCTTATATGACGACAACATCACCCTCAGCATCGGCTGTATCGGATGCCATCATATCACCATATTTGCCGACAGACATAAGCATTGAGTCGTCATCTAAGTCAATAGCACTATCATCATTGTGCGGGGCATGAAGACTGCTCATGCTCTCGGGAAGCGTCATGGACTTGTCGTTCACTGCGTTACTGGTATTCGAATTCCCTTCTATGGAATGTCCAGCATTGCCTGACCCATTGCTGACAGCCATCTCGGGTCTTGAATCGTTTGTCTGGGTCCCCGAATTAACCAAAGACTCATTCTTCACAGGCATCGAGTAGCTCGACTGCCTCACGGGATTATTGCCGCGCCCTGTCGATGCCGACGACGTGGCCAGCGTATTCTGCAAAGAGCTAGGAGTGTGCTTCATAAATCCACCCCTTTCGACCTGCCACAACATCATCTCATGGAAAAAGACTTTCGTTATCCACCATGCGCTGAAGCTCTGGGCCCCAGCTAGTGTCAGTCTATGCAGGATGCAGTCCCACAATTTGTCCACCGTGTCAACAATGCACTGGGCGGGATGGTTGGGGAATATGGCAGGAAGGTTCAGAATGAACGAAATCCATTTGTCGGGGAAGCTGTATTCATCGCCAACGGTGGGTTCCACGGCGTATTTGTGGGTCTTCGAATCTTCATCAGGCTGCTGGAAGAATGACTGGACGGAAGGCGGGTTGTTGTTTTCCAAAGGCGTAAGGAGAGCTCGGACGTCATGTTTCAAGATCTGTTCAGTAGCTTCTTCTGCACAGGCCGGGATGTTTGCCCTAGAAATCATCTCCTTTGGGTCCACAAACGTGGCAAAATCGAGCCACATTTGGTTGCGATTGTCAGAGTGACACAGCCATGCAGCTGCCGCAATAGCAGATTGGTTGACATCTAGCACATGTTTGAGAAGGTTGCAGAAAATATGCGCTGGAACCAGCCTGGCCAATGATACATGCACAGGATGGGACTTGAAGGTTTCTGCGATGTGTCCGGTAAGACGTTGTGAGATAGAACCAAAAGCATCAAGCACTGGTCTTGGCACCACCTGCGTAGTAAGGGGTGCGACGAATTCAATCATTTTCTGGTACATAAGCCAGTCGCACTCCTTTATCCAAGGTGCAAGGTTGGGATGCGTGAGGAGTTTCTGAACGGGCACCGTCAAGGTCCCATGAAAAGCAGAAAAGTGCCGAAAAAGATTCCGCTCCTTGCAGAACCGGAAACTGTCGATGACAGAGATGCAGTGTGTGCGATAGAGTGCAGCCAGCGCGTCCGCAACCTTCAAATCAGTGTTTGCAGGGAGATAACTGCGGATATCTGGCAGTCGCAATGACTCATTGTCGACAGAAGTCTCATTCGAAGAAGGGAAATGGAGCATCTGGCGAATCATCCATCCTGTCTGGCTGGCGACATTATCGAGAGTTATCGTCGAGTTGAAATTTGATCGGAACTGAGAATCACATGTGCAGCCAGGATTGGAAGTGACGACGGGGAACTTTGGTGTGAAGGATGTAGTAGGTGACGGGAAAACTGCTGTATCCGCAGGAGTTTGTGAAATGCTCACACTAGAAGGCTCGTGAGTCTCTATTCTAAATCAACTCTGGCATGTCATCCTACCTTCTCGGACGCAGTGCAGGCTCAACTCCTCTGCCATCGATACCACCTGGTCCATTCCCGTTTTGTTGATCCTGAGTATTCGAAGCGGACGGTTGCTGCTGTTTGTCTTCGATGACTGTGAGATCCACGTAATGGTATTTCGACTCCCCACGGACACCAAGACGCCGCGTCTGCACGTTAGGGAAGATTATGCGGACCAGCTTTCCGAAGGAAGCGGGATTAAGAACAGAGACATGCTCACTCCCACACCTCTCCGCATAACAACAATATACGCGGTCCCTTCGAACAGACCCGCTGCTCTTTCTGCAGTTTTCCTTCAACCTAGACGAAACAAACAAATATTAGCAGCAATTCTGGTGACAGATGCTCGTGTACTTACCAAATCATCGCAAAGACCTGCTTGACTTTCTCTGACTTTCCCCCCGCACCTTCATGTTTCTGAACCTCTGCTGCCATCTGCTTCAACGTATAACCCTCGTACTGACGCAGCAGTTTACGCAATTCATTGTCATTTGCAACGTTTGAGTTGGATCCCCGTTTCTTCCGAACACCAGCTTCCGAGTTGTCATTTTCATCCATGATGCGCTCCGGTACGTGCTCGGGGATAGTGTTATCATACATGGAGGCGTACTGCGGCACCGGCATGCCTTGAAGTCCATGAGGCATCATTTCAGGAGCCATAGAAGTGTGTGGTAAGCCGTGGTTGTGTAGTGAATGACCTTGGAAGTCCTCTGCTCGAGGCATTACATTGCCGTGTGTTTCATGTAACGTTGGATCAAGGGAGCCTCCGGTAGTCGGATGGGCAAGCTGCTGCCCAAAACGCATGATCATCTCCTCTGGATTCGTGTTGAATACATGGTGACTTGGTCCAGGTTGCGAGGTCATGAATGGAGAGAAACCCTCGCCCATATGTTGATCCTGTGTCTGTTGTGTAGTGCTGGAATGTATGCTTGCTGTGGAACCTCTGGATCTAGGACGGCGACCTCCCTTCGATACGGCAGTGTTCGATCGTGATCGCATCGGGTCTGCCGTACCTGGCCGACTCTGCGACGCCATTTGGGCGGGCTGTGACAGAGCACTGGAGCTTTGAGAGTGGGCTCGATCTGTTTACGTCCATTAGCCGGCCACCAAGCAAAACACAGAAGCAGATCTCGCACTCATGGAAAACGGAAGTTCCCAGTTCTCACCAATATCAGGAGGCATATTATGCATCCGAGAGCCCGGCGAGTTGATTGGTATCTACTGGTGCTGCTGGCGCTCGCAGGGGCGGCAGATTATGGCTGGTGTTTTGATCCTTCACACCAACATCAACAATTCAGCCCGCCGGTGTCGTCAAGGGCGAAAAAGCGAGGATAGAACGGAACCTCCAGCCTATAAAAATAGAGTCGCTACTGCAGTCCAAAATGTCCTATGCAGCCGGTCAGACCCGATGGGGTTCGTCGCCGCCGCGTCAAGACGTCGAGATCTCGAATGCAGGAAGGAGGATAAACAGAGTCGGCCGTTCCTCAGACAACCGAGTCCCCATTGTTTGGGTTGGTGGCTGGAGTCACGTGTTGCATCCAGCATGTTTATGTAACGCCCCACATGACCTTAACCAACTCAGGTCAATAATAACAATGGGCTTTAGCTACTATTATTCACTGAGTTAGACATCTCTATAGCAGGATATTACTATTATAGGGTGCCATATCTCATGCAGTTCATCTTGAGCCTGTGTTCGATCAATATTTTGGTTATGTGATGATGCGATCGATGATTTTACCACTACATCAATGGAATGTTTTAAGTTCTTCCCCCTAGATTCTGGATTCTCTTCTGAGTACAATCCTCCATTCCTCTCCATAGAAGGTAGAATTTAAAAATGGTCGAAGGTCCCTACAAGGCAGGCGCCGTTTCGAGGTGGCCTCGCATTAGCGAACTGCGGCACAGGAGATAGATAATATGTGGATTTACCTTTTAGACTGGACAACAAGAGCATGAGTCACTGGGCAAATGCAAGAGCTGGTCTGATAGAATTTCTCTCGTCTGTAAAAGATCAATACCTCGAATGGAAACCGAACACACTTCTATTGGGAATAAAGGCCGAGTGTATACAAAATAAATTAACCCCTTACACATCCGCAACCGGTAAAAAAAAGAAAAAAGAAAAAAAAAAGAAATAGCTAAAAGTAAAAGCTAGGTTGAAAAGAGAATCGAAAATTACCCAGCCATAGTACAATTCTCCCAACCTTCACATCCTTCTGTACGGTGACCTGCAGAAATTTATGTATCCCCCAAGGTCAAAGTCCAGAACAGAGCGTGGCGAACTAGGAAGAACTTTGTCGAGACGAATGCCTTTAGACAAGGTCCCTCTTCACAAATTCAGCGAGAAGAGTCTTGCCAAGGGAGGCTGGGCTCCTCTCAACGATGACACCTGCAGCTTCCAGAGCAGAAATCTTGGAATCGGCGCCACCCTTGCCTCCGCTAACGATGGCACCAGCGTGACCCATTCGTCTGCCTGGAGGAGCGCTGACACCAGCGATAAAGCCGACAGCCGGCTTGTTCTTCTTGTTTTCGCTCTTCAGGAACTCCGCAGCATCCTCCTCTGCACTGCCACCAATCTCACCAATCAAGATGATGCCGTCGGTCTCCTCGTCTTCAAGGAAGATTCGGAGGCAGTCGATGAAGTTGGTGCCCGAGAAAGGATCACCACCAATACCGACAACAAGAGACTGACCCAGGCCAGCTTGGGTGGTCTGGTTCACAGCTTCGTAGGTAAGGGTACCGGAACGGGAGACAATGCCAACACGGCCGCGCTTGTGGATGAATCCAGGCATGATACCGATTTTGCATTGGCCCTATAGAAAAGAGTGTCAGGTTTCCTCATTTGTCGATCTTTCATATCGGACCTAAAGACCACAGCATGAACATACCGGAGCAATAATTCCAGGGCAGTTGGGTCCAACTAGACGGGTCTTGCTTTGCGTTTTCAGGATATCCGTAATGCGCACCATGTCTGATCATATCGCTGTCAGCATCTGCCTAGCAGGCTGTGAAATAACTCGCATACCATGTTGGGGAATGCCCTCCGTGATACTGCGAAAGCTAGTTAGCAACCCTGGGCATTGACGACTGAGAGGAGGGGTAACAAACCAAACAACGAGAGGAACTTCAGCCTCAATTGCTTCTTCAATACCCTTGGCGGCCAGCGGTGGGCTGCTTGTTTGTAAGCCGATTGAGCACACATACGTTTCCTTGCAAATCCTTACGGAACGAAGATAGCAGAAGCTGTCGCTCCAGTCTCCTTCACTGCCTCGCGAACCGTAGCAAAGACTGGCCTTCCCAGATGTGTAGTCCCAGCCTTTTTAGGATTCGTGCCACCCACAACATTTGTGCCTGAAGTCTCATGAGTATTTTTATCATGGTCATCGCTTTTCAGTTGGGGTCGAGGTACCATATGCGATCGCTTGTTCGGCGTGGAACCTTTTGATAGCCAGAGCTATCAGCATCAAAACATCGACATTGGTGTCGGCTCGTTGGTTAATACATACGTTCCCTGCTTTCCAGTGAATCCCTGGAAGATGACCTTGGTGTCCTGGTTTATGCGAAGGTTCTTGACAGTGGACGCATAAGCGTTGCTGGCGCCGACATATCCTCGTCGTTGCACCGTGGCCTTCTGCAGAGCAGAGAGCGTGTGGCGGCGGAAGGACTGCATGGCGACAACGGCCGATTCGAAAGGAGGGAGAGGTGAGAAGGGAAGAGTTGCGAAGAATGGAGATTCTGGGTTGGAGAGCAAAAGAAACCCCAATATCTGCCTATGAAAATCTGGGGGTTTTCACGCCGAGGTTGTGTTGCGCCAAGGGGATAAAGGTTAAGCGCTTTCCGATCTGTCGCGGCGGCTCCCGGCCAGACATATCGGTTCATCACCAACTTTCTTTTTTTATTCCTCGCGATCGCCACAAAAGTGCAGTTGCGCCTCGTCAAGGCACTTAAAATTAAAATTCGATGCAAGGCCACTTGGCATTTTTCATACTTCATTAAAGGTTACGTGTCTGCACTCTTTATTTCCTTTTCTACCCACGATCGCGTGGGTAATTTTTCAAGATGGCGACCGAAACCATGACCATGCAGCCACAGTCGCAGCACAAGCTGCACAAAAACAAAAAGGCAAAGTTGCCTCCGGAGAACGAGCGATACATGCGGGCTTGCTCAGATATCGCAAATGCTCTCATCCAAGAGTACGAATCCCAGCGCGATCCTACAAAACCGAAGAGAGATATCAATCTGAACAAACTGCGGGGTCAAGTGGCCAAAAAGCACTGTCTGAGTACCCAACCACCCCTGACGGCCATCATCGCCGCTGTGCCTGAGCATTATAAGAAGTATATCCTGCCGAAGCTGATTGCGAAGCCTATTCGTACGTTGAGCTCCATGATTTGCCTTCGCGTGGCGGATACTGACTCGTAGGTGCTAGGGACATCGTCCGGCATCGCCGTCGTCGCGGTCATGTGTAAACCGCACCGCTGCCCACACATCGCCTATACTGGAAACATCTGCGTCTATTGTCCAGGTGGTCCCGACTCTGATTTCGAGTATTCGACGCAGTCATACACCGGCTATGAACCGACGTCGATGCGTGCAATCCGGGCGCGCTATGACCCTTTTGAGCAGGCTCGGGGTCGCGTTGACCAGATCAAGTCGCTTGGACACAGCGTGGATAAGGTCGAATACATTATCATGGGTGGCACTTTCATGTCTCTTCCAGAGGACTACAGGGAATGGTTCATATCGCAGCTGCACAATGCCTTGAGTGGGTATCAAACGGACAACGTCGACGAAGCTGTGCAAGCCGGAGAAATGAGCAACATCAAATGTGTGGGAATCACCATCGAAACACGACCAGACTACTGTCTGGATACTCACCTCAGTAGCATGCTCCGCTATGGCTGCACGAGGTTGGAGATCGGTGTGCAGTCTCTATACGAAGATGTCGCACGAGATACGAACAGAGGTCATACTGTCGCTGCCGTCGCAGAAACGTTCAAGCTTGCGAAAGATGCCGGGTTTAAGGTCGTCAGCCATATGATGCCCGACCTTCCTAACGTGGGCATGGAACGGGATCTCGACCAGTTCCGCGAGTACTTTGAGAACCCCGCCTTCCGGACGGATGGTCTCAAGATCTATCCCACTCTGGTCATTCGCGGCACAGGTCTCTACGAGCTGTGGAGAACGGGTCGTTACAAGAACTACACGCCCAATGCATTGATCGACCTCGTGGCTCGGATTCTGGCCCTCGTGCCCCCGTGGACCCGTATCTATCGTGTCCAGCGTGACATCCCTATGCCTTTGGTCACCTCTGGTGTCGAAAATGGCAATCTCCGCGAACTGGCTCTGAGCAGGATGAAGGACTTTGGTACGACATGCCGCGATGTGCGGACAAGAGAGGTGGGAATCAACGAGGTCAAGAATAAGATTCGGCCATCTCAGATCGAGCTTGTCCGGCGCGACTACACAGCCAATGGCGGCTGGGAGACATTCCTAGCCTATGAGGATCCTAAGCAAGACATTCTGATCGGCCTGTTGCGCTTGCGGAAGTGTAGTCCCACCCATACGTTCCGTCCTGAACTCACAGGCCAGCAAACCAGTCTTGTCCGGGAACTCCACGTATACGGCTCCGCAGTGCCGTTGCATGGCCGAGATGCGAACAAGTTCCAGCATCGCGGCTTTGGCACACTTCTGATGGAGGAAGCTGAGCGGATTGCAAGGGAGGAACACGGCAGCCGGAAGATCGCTGTCATTTCCGGGGTTGGTGTTCGCAGCTATTATGCCCGTCTTGGTTACAAACTGGATGGACCGTATATGTCCAAGATGCTGGAACCTCTTGAGGGAGAGGAGTGATTTTGTTTCGGCCAACCCAAGACCTGTTGTTCTTTCTGAGGCAATGAGTCCATGTATGTATGTACAGTTGATGGTTTCTTCTGCATTGGCGGTGTTCACTGTTGGGTTATGTTATACACGGTTGGGTTATGTTATATATTGCATGTTTCTCACGGGTTTTGACGAAAGGATGATATGGAGAAAAAAGACCAGGTTAGACAGATGACTTAGGCAGCTCAGCTAGATCATGACACATGGATTTATGATCTGAAATCCATATCACCCAGAGAATTGCCATACTTCGAAACAAAAGATCTATTGCTTTGATCTAATGACACGAAAAAAAAAAGAAACACAGGACGCCCCAAAGTTCATTTCCAGAAAAGAAAGAAGGGAACCATTGTCGTCAATCAAGAAAGAAAGAAAGATCCAGCAACTGTTTTCATTTCTTTTTCCCAGATTTGGCCTACGTCCAGACTCTTTTATCTGGACTGAAGGGCAAACTACCGCTGGGATTCGCAGCGATAGAAAAGAAAAAAAAAGTACGGAGTAAAACACTCAACCCATGTCACTACATGGCATCCAGTATCCTCATTATACTCCCATTCAGCTCAACGATATGGCGCCTCTCCTGTTGTTCCGTACGTGCAGATATGCCTGGAAACCACAGAAGATAAAAAAGCCCTGTTGGTCCAGAAGTTTATTGTCAGCGGGTATTCCCATGGTTGAAGATGACAGTCGTAACAGTGTGAGGTACTATGCTGGATCGGGGCTGTCATTATTAGGGGATGGGGCACATACGATATATACAAACACCGCCGTAAAAATCGAGCCGGCCACTGCAGCGCCGTCTTCCGGATCGCCTTCTGAACCCGTGAAGGAGGGATGGTTTTGCTGCAATCGGATTGATGCGCCGTTAGTTCATATCCCAACAGCCAAAGAGAAATGCCTTGGACGAGGGCTATCGCATTCTCTCCGTGGACGATGGAGGTGATGGAGGGAGGAAGCACGAACTCGATATAGTGATCCGAGGATAGAAAGGATGATGATTGCGAAGAACGAGATTACGACGCTGTGTGTAGAGAGATCCGGGTTAGCCCAGTGCGATTTTCGGAATGATGGAATTGTCTTGTCTCACCAGCTCCAGGCGTTTAGCGCAGAGACGACGGGCTTCATGTTGGCGATTCTCTTAAGAGGTATGTATGTTCACTTGACGAAGATGGAGCTCGATGGGGAGCGGGCAGCGGTATGATGTAGGCGTAGGAGGGGGAAAGGTCTGTCGGTGATCCCGCACACTGGCGTCAATTTGACCGGGTCTGTAAGGAAGTTCAATCAGATAGCTGCGAGAAGCTAGAACTGAGATAACGATGACTATGAAAAGACCTCGATTCGGAGCTGCTGCGACTGGCGGGTCAATGCGATGGCGGGTATGCAGCATGCACTCCAGCCTTCAAGCTTAGACCGCGAACGGCTCCGAGGGTGTCATAGGCTAGTCTACTTTTGGTATTATTGTATGTACACCAGGCAGTACATACGCCATGCTCCTGGAGTTTGGGGTTCTTTTATATTTTTTTTATATGAACTTAATTATTATTGGACGCTCTGTTGGTTATATTATTCTTCAATGATCCCATTTGCTAGTTATAGAGGAGCGGCCTATTGGAAATGGCTACCACCCTGCAAGTATATATAACCAGTACGGGAGGAGCCGTCACAACCGATACACTCGATACACGCTCCCTTTTTGCTTCCTGATAGACGTGCGCATAAATCTACGAGTAAATAAAGGGACTGAGCCAAGAATTGAAAGTAACAGTTAGAATTCTAATGGTGCTTGTTCCATTCTACGCACTCATCGAATGTAACACCAGACCCACCAAATATATCCAAAGCACTGCCGATGGTTAGATCAACCTTTCCCCCGCTGCTAATGTGAACCTTTTCTAGGTCCTGGAGGTGCCGTGCGCCTCCTGCATAGGTGACCGGTATCGTACACCACTGGGCAAGTTTCGAGACCAATTCCTCATCGATACCCTGCTGCAAGCCCTCCACGTCTGCAGCGTGAATCAGGAATTCAGAGCAATAAGGTTCCAACATCGATATAGACTCTGTGAAGACATGAGAAAACACATACACGGAAAAGACAATGCCACAAATACTAACCTCGTGTGATCTCCATCTCAGTGATCGTCTGCCAACGATTCATCGCGACATACCATGTGTTGCCTTTTCGCCGGCAGCTCAAATCCAAGACCAACTTTGACTTGTCGTTCCCCAAAGAAGAGAGAACTGCCTTTAGGCGTTCAAGAGAGAATTTACCTTCCGGGAAAAGGTAGGATGTGATTATGACCTATTGACCCGATTTGGAGCACAGAGTGTTAGCTTAGAAAGCACGAAAATGTGCGAGAGAACCAAGAAAAGGAAAACAAAAAGAAAAAGAAAGAGAGAAAAGAAAATCAAAGCAAACAAAAGAAAGAAGAGCCATTATTCCAGGAAGACCAGAGAGTCATAATACAACGACACCAAAAACGAGTTCAATTGCAACAAATAAATGCGGGGTACTTACCTTTTCTGCGCCTTGGTCGATCCAATACTGGGCATTCTTATCAGTAATCCCCCCGGCCACTTGGAGTCCTCCCGGCCAGGTTCTCAACGCCTCTTTGGCAGCCTCTTCATTGCCTGGACCCAGCATCACAACGTGGCCGCCACGGAGGTTGTGGTCCCTGTATAATGCTGCATAGTGACTGGCGGGGAGCTTCGAGACATAGTTTGTCTTCAAGTCGCTTGGCTTATCACTCAATGTTCCTCCAACAATCTGTTTAACCTGACCCGAGTGCAGATCAATGCAAGGCCGGAAGCGAGTCATTTTTCCGACGTCAGGCTCGATGCTGCTTTGCTATCCCCATTCATGCCTGATGTAATTAAATCGGATGCCTTTGCGCTTCACATTTTGGCGCTTATCTTATCGCACGTGACCTTGGATCTTCTGTCCGCTTTTTTTCTTTTTCCCTTTCGGGTTCACAAACAGCACAACACAAACACATTGACCAGGAATGCCAGGCAAAAGGAAGCGGGAGACGACTGTCGTGTCTCGTGACATGGCATCAGAGACGGATGATGCCTCAACGACAGCCGCACCTGCTTCGCACGACGTTTTTCGTCAGTTCTTCGAAAGTAGATTTCAGCCTCTGAACCCGGTCCAGGTCGGAAACTCTACCAGCGTACAAGAAGCAACTACCGACGGAGATTCAGAGGAAGAGTCAGAACCAGAATGGCAGGGAATCACGGATGAAGATGAGGATGAGCCGCAGGTTGAGGTTGTTGAACACACAGATACCCGAGACGCGACAGTGCCTACGCTGGACAAGCGAGCTCGTCAAGCTTTCATGGTGAGTGTTACAGCTCTTACGAATTATATTTTTGATGCTGATCTCATGTCCTGTCACAGACAGCGAAACCTCCCTCCCTATCCGATTCCTCGGCTACTGCGAATTCTAAATCTACCAAAACGAAAGAAGATGACGAAGACGCAATGGATGCAGAAAATCTGAAGAACGATCTCGCTTTGCAGCGTCTACTGAAAGAATCCCACCTTTTAGAATCGGCATCTGATCTGAATCCCACGGGTAAAAATCGCCACAAGGCCCTCGATTTGAGGATGCAATCGCTCGGTGCCAAAAAATCATTGTTTGAGCAGGAGAAAATGCCCATGTCACATCGAAAAGGCATCATTGCCAAGGCTGCAAAGAAGGAAGAGGTTCGACGTCGAGAAGCTAGAGAGAATGGTATCATCCTTGAAAAGCCTACCTTTAAAAAGAAGAGCAGCACCAAGCGAAGAGAACGAGGGATCGGAGGTCCAGCTGTCGGGAAGTTTGCGGGGGGGACTTTGAGGCTCAGCAAGCGCGACGTGATGAGTATCACAGGGCCTCCGCAGGCATCCAAGGGTGCAAAGAAAGGCCGTCGATGAGGCAAGAGAAGGAAAAGCAACGTCGACTCAAACCAAGAGAGGTTATACCAGCATGCGGAATAGCTAATCTGACGACAATTTGTCGCAATTCTTGTTGCCACCACTACACCTCCGTCCGATTCAAGAAGTCGGCATGTCCGTTCGACTCAATTTTGCGCTACAGAACGCAGATGGCCAGTTTACTCGCTTCGGACGAATGGATTATTCATCCAAGACAGACTGAAAAGTCTGTTTGCGCTTAGGCCTTCACGTAAAGAATGAGGCGATCGTCTGTTGTCTCACGTTTGAGCAACGGATCCGAAGTCTGGGGTATCAACTACCATATCGTGCCAAACCCTCTGAGTAGAGAGTTCCGGCTCCGTCGAATCTTCTTGGTCATCGGTCCGGTCTATCTCCTGAAACTGAGGAAAGCGACCGTCCGACGATTGTGGACATTGCGCTCGACAATCCTACGATTCTATGAAGGGTCTGTGGAGGTTTAGATAGCAAAGCAAATTTACTGCACGCACGGTGATTTCCCGAATCCCGATCGACAGTCCAGGCAGCCACTCCTTAAGAAAATCGGCGGAGTTTAGCTACGAGACTAATTCCGGCAATCTGACGCATTATGGATCCGACAGTGTCCACTGATATAAGGCTGTAAGTGAGCTTTTTCGGGGAGTTAACTCTTAAGCTTTGCGAAGCATCGGCTTCGGGTACTACGGGACCAGTACTATACTCCATCCGTAGTGGGAAGATGAATGAAATACCCACATGGGCCACATGGGCCACATGGGCCACATGATTAAAATTATATTTTCATGCACAAAAAAATAATAATAGAATTGAGAAGGAGAAAGATCCCGTCCTAATCGACCTGACTAAGGATCTGATTAACGGTGTAATTAAAATTTCGATCAATCCGACTGGCTGTGGCGGGTACCTCAGTACGGAGTACATACCAGTACGAAGTACTCTGTGAGATGCCTCACTTCGCCCTTTTTTTTCGTCCTGCTCTTTTCCTGCATAATCATAAAGCCAGAATTTTTAGGAACTCTAGTGATATAGTAATAATTATATTACTCCTTCTTACATAATGATGGCACAATTTATGTTAGACTGTTGAGAGTGTGCATAGTCCACACTTATAAGTATGTACTATAGGTAGGTATAATAGTACGAATAAACAAACAGACAAGTCTGATTCGATAGATAGATGTTGTCTATGACTCAGTAATGGCTTAACTTAAATGGGAAGTTGTACGTACGGACCTCAGACGGAGTACATGCCTACTCTGTCTTGACTTTTGACTCTCCTGTGGCAGTGACAGTGTGCACTGATGAACGTATAAAATCAATCGAAGGCTCAAAGCTCTACTCCACTCCTCTCCACTCCACTGAATCCACTTCACTCTGCACTGAAGGTGGGAATTAAATGCGATGTATGCGAGAAAGAAAGTTCAACGTTCGACATAGCTAAGAGGTAGCTAAGTTGGTGGGTAGGTATGTATCTCATCTTTGGACCTCGCATGCCCCGGAACTTTAGATTGTCCTGCCCGTTGTGGTCGTGACTCGTGACAGTTAAGTGACTTGCAGTAATAGCTAAAAACTCAAATAAGCTGCCATTTCTTTTTTTTTTCTTGATTTTTCTGGTATGTTTCAGGTTCTGCAAGTCGGCAACTTAAGTTAAGCCTACTCCGTACTCCGTACCTACTTGCTGCTCTCTGACTGGCTGATAGGGTCTTCTACTGCATACGGAAAACAGGACGTTGGCAACCATCTCTCGTGTTTTTGTCATCGTGAAGAAAGGGATCTCAATTCTGAAACGTAGCAAGCAGTATGGAACCCTTTTTTAAGAATTTTCTATCGGTTTCTATGGATGGAGTACTTACCTCGTAGGTATGTAGGTATGTGCATACTACTGGAGAAGCTCGAGCATGATGCCATCAATGCATACCGCATACTCCGTACAGAGAGATACTACGTAAGTCCGTATAGCTTCAAGCTTGAGGTCAAGCTCAACTGATCTACATACATGACATACATACATGACCGTTGATCGACATCCTGGCAAGCTTCATTTGTCGCTAGTCTACCGGACCGGGTCTTTCCGTGGTAGTGTAATGACTATTACTGTATTCACTACACCGTATTTTGTTGCTTGAATTTCATGCAAAAGGGAGTTGTTGTCTGATCAATGCTGACGAGGTCAGTGCCTACTATTACTCCATAACTCCGTAGGTACGGAGTAGATACTGTGATAAACTTCTCTGGTTAAACGGAATCTCTATGGATATGATATTCCTGTACGATCCGTACCCGATGTCTGTGTAAAGACTAAATAAAGAAAGAGCATAACTGTGTATTCGGTACCTCCTAGGCATGTATGTAAATAAAGTATGTACTGCGTAAGTACGGAGTACATACCGGAGTACATACCGGAGTACATACCTATGCATCAAAGTTCAGGCCAAAACACTGCATAGCACTCCGATCGCAGGAAACCCTCACATCCACGTGGGATCGGATCTGGACGTGTGGGTGAAATCTACAGTAGTTACCAAGTTAGAAGTTGATTCAAGTAAATTAGGCAGTTAGGCAATAATGGTTCTGACTTCACACTGCAAAATGATATATCTCCTGACCTGACTGTCTGACTCGCAATCTCCCAAAAAATAATGTCGAAGTCTGTATACTCCGTACTCCGTACAGCACATCCATCGCAGGCAGATCAAAAACAGTAAATTCTCCGACTCGACGACCTTATTCGTCAACGCCTACCCTATCCGTACTAGCCAGCACCCCTACAAGGCTAATATCTACCCACCTAACGTTTAAACGGTCTTGCCAAGTTCAAGCCGTCGGTGGTCCCGGTCCTGATTCCGGACTTCCGACGGCTTCTCTTCCCCACGAGTCGGCCACGACCCGTGCGGCATTTAGTCTAGATAGGTTAGATGCCTTAGGTAGGTGGTCACTAAGGCACGACCATGCAAGGTACGCGACGAATAACCTGGAAGAGGGCTAGTTTAGTGTCCTGTAGATACAGGATAGCGTACGAATACGGAGTACTCCGTATTGGAAGATAATAAGATCCACTCCCTGATTTTAAGCGAGAAAGAAAGATGACTAATGAGTGATCTTTTAACGGTCTATCGGAGTAAACTCCTTTTTTTTGATTGATCGATAGGATAGGTCCACTCTTATTTATCTCTTTCCTTTTTTTGGTAGGGTATCCGTTACGGAGCACAAACTTTATCTGGACACAACTTAGGAAAATTATAGAAAAGAAACAAGGTTTCCCCCTGACAAGGCCGGCTTTTAACGGTTTCACCATGGTCGATCAGGCAGGGGCCGACCGTTTTAGAAAAAGTGATGGATATGTGTGTCCTGAGCAGTGCTGTTGACCTTACTCCGTAGTCGTACTCGTCTGGTATAGATTGATAGATCATGTGGATAGTTCTTCGCTTCGATTCTGTTCCTACGTTATTGACATCTGTAGATGAGGGCGAAAATAACGATTTCGATGTCGGTGTGCAACTTTGACCCTTCAATCCTTGGGTATTAGGCATCCAGAATCTTCCGTCTGGAAATCCAGTTCGGCTTGGTAATCATGAGTAATATCAACATCATTTCAACGGTCGATGCGATGAGGATCAATCATACTCCATCCATAGCCACCAGCGCTGGGATCCGATTGAAGGAAAATTCAAAAAAGAGGAGAAAAAAAGAAATGAATAATAGGCTTCTGGGGTTATAGTAACGGTCATTATAACGGTCTATGCTTCAGTAGTGTCGCAGATACGGCCGCTTCGACCAGTAAAAAGAGACAAATGGACTGCCAGAGCCAACTCGCTAATCAACATGGTTATTTTACTTCCAAGCTAGGACCAAAGAGGGATCTTAAGATGCCAATTTGATATCACAGTCCTGTCACCTCAGTGGGGTACCGCCTTTTCTTCTAAGTTTAACCAAAAACAGTGCACTTGGCCGGTCTCTACATTTGCCAGAACCAGCATTACCATGGACAATTCGCTTTTTGAGATTTCCCAAAAATGAGATCACTTTAAGGTTCTTACTTTGTTGGATGCTAAGGACTAAGAAACTTTACGAGGTGCTGGTAGTACTCCGTAGTGATGAAGGCGTTGTTCACTCTGTACTTGCTAGTTTTATATAACTACCGCGTAATACGATCTCATTGAATAGCTGAATGGGTCACCTTTCGGGTAATGAATTGTATTGTCTGGTTCTTACGGAGTACACTAGTTAGATGACCATCTACAAAGCCAATAAAACTAATAATATACAGTTCCGCCAATGGGATTGTATAGAGAAAGACCTTACAGTATACTCCATATATAGTTAGTGAATCGTATTGAGCGAGGCAGGAATTATTTCCTGAAATCTCGTCAATTGAGCTCCGTTCAAATGATCAGCAGACAATTAAGTACTGCTAATACTAGGTAATAGGATAACGGTAAACTCAAATTTGGCTCGTTCAATCGATCTTCCAGCGAGCATCCACATCAGAAAACCCGGAAGCCATTACGTAGTAGTCGGTCAACAGTCAACTATTCCAAATCTCCAATGATGACTATTTCCAATCTAGAATGCCTCAGGCGCCCCCTTCGGGCATAGCCGTCGATGAGGAAGCAACGTTAACCCCGGTAAGTAGAATCCCACGTTTACAGCCCCATGGTTTCAGGTTGATACAATCAATCCGATTCCCATTCCCCTCTGGTTCTTTCGTGCGGGGTTTGCGTCATGGTGTTTGCTTATCGTCGGGGAAAAGAAGGATCTTTCCACGATCTCGCGATGCATGATCGACTAGTATCACTATCGAGTTAGATCAGTTGGTCTGAGAATGCTACAGATTGGAATGTGTCGACAAGAGTTGCTGCCTACGGCTAGACCAAGAAACGAAAGTACAGCACGTTTCCCAAGGTTGTTGTTTTAGTTTCCTCTCACCGTAAATCATACATGACAGAGGACCTGATGGACAGGTAATATTCATCGAATCCGCATTAATTCAGTTGACTATTATAATGCCGATATTATTGATTAAAATTAAGAGAGTATAGTTGGATGTGAGTGATCAATCGGGCAATTTCGGGGTTCTGGCTGATGCCTGCAAATCCAGGCAGTACTCGTCCACATGATGCATCGCTTCCAGCGAACGGATTTCAACGGACTCCGTATTCCGGTCAATGCCATTGGAAAAAAAAAACTGCACAATAAGATTATTCTTCTGATCCTGGAACGTTTTTCTCTGGTCTTCATCATGAATCATGACTGGTGAATGGTGATTGATCGAGTGGCTGACAAACCCCCAGCTGGCCAGTGCGCTGGCAACTGACAGGCTGCACAGCCAGGCGTGTAAGGAACGTTTCCCACCCTCCATCAACACTGTCGTGCAGCCTGGAACACTGTCTGGGCCGTGTTGGAGAATTCTGAAACCGATGGCGGGTGCTTCAGATTCTCGTCGCGCCAGTTTGAGAAGGAGCTGGCCAATGGGCTTCGCTCCCTTGCCCCCCGGCCCACCGCCGCTTCTCCACACGGCGCCATCAAGGGGGCATCTACCGGCGGCAGCCTGAGGTCCTCGATCCCTCCTTCCTCGAGCATTGTCCGATGCCTTACCGGCCCCTTCCAGATTTCCAGTTGCCTGCCAACTTGACCAGGAATTTGGACGAATAATGACAGTTCTATAGAATGAAGGTGTGAAGAAAACTGCGCGCTTGCATATCTGACGACGCTCTCTCTGCACAGTACAAACAAGGACCTGTCAGATTGACTACGAATGTACTGCATAGAGACTGGACAGATCCCATCAGGATACTCCGTACAAAGTCCCTTGTAGTTGAATTCCAAAGGCGGATCTGTCTACAATTCGGCTGCCTTCTTTCCATCCGGATAATCCAGCATTCAATTCGCCTCAGGATAGGCCTGGCCTGGACAAACCCAGAACGTCCACATATCCACTCCGAGCACGGTGCAGCTCGTCCTGGATGGACTCTCGGGTGCTTGCTGGGTGCAAATCAACTCATGATCCACACAGCGTCCATGCTCTTATGGCGTACGGAATAATACTGACAGGGATTCTCGAATGATCCGCTCTTTTCCCGAATTGCCACAAGTTGTCTAGACATACAAGGGTGCTGCGGTCATGCTTACTCTGTACTGTAGTTACATTGGACAGAGAACGTATGTACTGTACATGTACAATGCCAACGCGGTGAACTGTGAGCTGAGCTGACAGGTCCTTTACTTGGACCCTGGTTGGTGTAGGGCCACGGCCAGTCGGTACCGTAAGCCTGCGTATCATCTGATTCATGACCCTTCTGGCCTCTTACCGGGCCGCTATTATTATTGGCTTCTCCACTCTCCAGTACGGTATTTGAGTCCGAATATGTACTCCGTACTGGCTCCGTACGGTACCGTACGGTACGATAAAAATAGCGGGCCGAGAATCAAAGCCGCCAGCTCGCTTCCATCTCTCGTTCTCGTCCACCCACCTGCTCCTTCCTTTTCCCCTGGCGGGTCCGCTGGCTGCCCCCGCCACACCTCGCTTGCCTGCCTTGGCTAGTTCCTACCCGCACTCACTGACTAAGATCCCTCCTGGGCCATCTGCATCTGCTCTGGACGGCAGGATCGTTCCTGCCCGTTCGATCTGCACTCCCGTCCTTCCTGCTTCCAAATTCTCCATTCTCCAACGGAAATTCTTCTTTAACCCCTCTGCCGCCATCCCGCCGCTTGGGCCGCCGTCCTTCTTTCCCTGACCGTGTGTAAAAAGCCCTGCGTCCTCCGTCGTGAAGCAGAAACCTCCACGCCCCTTTCTCCTTCGCCGTCGCAGTCGGCAGTGGTCTCCCTGTTTCTTTCTCACCTCCTTTCGTTTCAATCCCGGAGTCTTCGAGTCGGGCTGGCCCAAGACAAATCTCCTCTTCCCCCCCAGGATTCGCATTCAACCCAGCGGCCTGGATTCTTTTTGAGGCTGGCACCTCAAGTCGCTTCGCTTCGATAGCTTCTAGCTCCCTCATCGCATGATCGCTCGTTCGATATTCATTCGATCCGTCTCTTCTAGTTAAGAGATCTTGGTTTCCATTTGTCCGTTTCGACTTTCTCATCGGCCACGGGGGACTATTGTTATCTTATTATTTATTTTGTTTTATACATACTATTGTTCCCTTGGCCTGAATTGGCCTCAATCACCCAGTCATTGCGGTCGCAGTGTTGTGAAGGTACGTCCACCCCGCGATGCCCAAACCTGTGGGGTGCTTGTGGTACTCGCCCGTGATCACTTCCCTGGCGCAACAAATGAAACGATGAATCTTGTTCCCCTTTCCCAACTGACATGCGCTGTTTCCAGTCTTCAGAAGATGTATCCGCAACAGGGTGCAGTCATGGCACCTCCGCAGAAGCCGGAGACGTTCATGCTTTCCAGCGAGGCTATGAAGAGTCTCCCACACGACGCCCAGGTCGCTCTTCAGCAGGTTGACAACCGTAAGCAGCCACCCGTCCCGCGCATTTCCCCCCGGAGGATCGCTTTCTGACTCCAAGACAAAATAAACAGTCAAGTATTTCCTAATCTCCGCACCGGTCGACTGGAACCCAGATCAGTTGATTAGGCGCTTCTTGCTTCCAACGGGTGACTATATTTCCTGCGTCCTCTGGTTGGTGACCCGTGAACTGCTTGCAATCCGGATGGGAGCGACAAAACTGACTGGCAATAGGAACAATCTTTTCCACATTTCTGGTACCGACATCGTCCGATGTTTATCCTTCCGATTCCAGGCCTTCGGCCGCCCGGTCAAGAATACCAAGAAATTCGAGGAAGGCATCTTCTCAGACCTACGGAATCTCAAATCCGGTACCGACGCCTCGCTGGAAGAGCCCAAGAGCCCTTTCCTTGACTTCTTATACAAGAACAATTGTATCCGCACGCAGAAGAAGCAGAAAGTCTTCTACTGGTACAGTGTACCACACGACCGACTGTTCCTTGACGCGCTGGAGCGCGACTTGAAGAGAGAAAAGATGGGTCAGGAGGCGACTACCGTCGCAGTTGCTGAGCCGGCTCTGTCCTTCGAATTTGATGCGTCCATGTCGCTCTACGAACAACTCACGAAGGCACAGCAAGCTAACTCTTCAGCTTTTTCTATACACGCAAGTACGACATTTGGCCAATCCACCTCTCCAGTGGTTCGGACAGTTGACGTTATGCCTCCCCCCCAGATGGCTCCGTCAGTCTCGATCCTTCCCGAAGACACTGGGAGTTCGGCCATGTACAACCAAGTCGTGCCGATGAAGCGTGAGACCGACTTTGGTCAGATGCCGTATGACCGCAACCAAATGCAGCTCACTCGAATTCACCAGCGTCATACGTCGATGCCAGCCTACATGGAATACTCCCCCGCGCCCTCCTTTGTCTCCTCGCAGTATGAGGACTACAGCAACCGGGGCATCTCTTACGAGCCGATCACTCCGCCGCAACAATCGATGCCTCTGGGTACCGAGCCCGCATACATCGCGAATGAGGATACGGGACTGTACACGGCAATCCCGGACGTGGGTACAACGACTTTCAACCCGATGATGCAGCTGCCGCCTTCGAATCTCACCGGGACCCACTTTACCGGGGCCAGTCGCCATTTCCCTGGCAATATGTATTCCGTGATCGAGGGTTCACCAACCTACAAGCAGCGGCGGCGACGCTCATCCATCCCGCCCAGTATCACCAACGCCATCGCCGCGGCGCAGGCGTCGGGCGCCCAGAGCCAGCCAACGGCATATGCCGCCCACAAACCAAGTGACCTCCGACGTTCCGTCTCAAACTCCGTGGCCCCGGTCACCGAGGCGGACGAATCGAGTATCTCCTCGCCTTCAGGGGATCTGGCCAACGGTTACTCGTCACGAAACGGGACCCCGCTGCCCAGTCTGGAAGAAGGCGTCGAGCAGACCTTGCCGCTCACTAACAATCAAGATGACCTTTCAGCTCTCTCGAATCATGAATCTGTCGAAGCGTCGATCTCACCCAGCGCTCTCACTCGGACGGATCGTCCGGGCCCCGTGCGTCGTGCGCGGAGCGCCACCATGATGGAGCTAGGCCCCTACCCTCAGAAGTCTCATTCGTGTCCCATCCCATCCTGTGGCCGGCTCTTCAAGAGACTAGAGCATTTGAAACGGTAAGCTCGTTTTCCTTTTTCTTCAGCCTATTTTTATCTCTCGAAGCGTTGGGACAGCCCGATTGGGCGATTCATTTCCTGTAACCGCCGGGCTAATCAAGGTTGGGCGGCTATCTAGGCACGTGAGGACCCATACCCAGGAACGGCCGTACCAGTGCCCGTACTGCAACAAGGCCTTCTCGCGGTCCGATAACCTTGCACAGTAAGTCTGGAGCATATTCCCTTTTTGGATCTTTTCTCCTGACGAATTCACTGCCAGACACCGTCGCACCCATGAATCGCAGCAAGACGGTCAGCAGCAGCAGCAGCAGCAGCAGCAGCAGCAACAACAACAACAACAACCTCTCAGCGACGAGGACTTGGAGAACGAGGAGAACGAGTTTGGTTCTGTCGACCATGATTCGCCGGCCTCGGACTCCAACAACTTTGTCACTCCCACTGCTGTGACCATGCCGACGGTCACGTCGATGCCTGCCTCCATGTCAATGCAGACCTCCATGCCGACGATGGTCGCCCCGCAGATGATCTCCCCTCAATTTTTGCAGCAGCAGATTTGAGGTTGCAACTTGGCTCCTTGTTTTTGTTTCGAATCTTACTATGACACCCCCCCCCCCCTCCCCCCCCAAAAAAGGCTCGACTAGTAGGACGCTACTGTCGATGTTTCATTTCTTTGCGATCTTCGTCGCAACTTGATGATACCCTCTCGCCAATGCATCTCTACTTTTGCCTCTTTTATCGGCCCCTGGGTGCTGTTTTACCACGTCGAAGTCGACGACCGGTTTCCAGTCTCCCAGTCAATGAAGACATGACTTTTGTTTTTTTAAAGGTCCTTTGTTCAAGCATATTTAATTTGTTATATTTCCCTTTGCTCATATCGTCTGTCTTCATATCGTCTGTCGATTCGTCCACTTAACTCGGCACTGGTCTTGTTGCTTCCTGTCAAGCTGGGTGGTTCGCGTGCATATGACCTGTGCGGAGCCAGGCCAGTTGTTTTGTCAATGTTGTGATTTAGTGCGAGCCATATGCTGTGTGATTTTAATGCTTCCGTGTTGCTCTTCTTTTTGTGACGGTCCTCACCTCCTACCTACCCACATTGGTTTTGTGCACTTGATATGCTTTGTTCAACAACGGTATGTTTGTGCTATTTTACTATGCCTGTGTGTTATGGATAGGGCGGGTCTTTCGCAGGAATGGTCAGGATTGGGTTGAAGTTTGTATACCCGGGAAAGGTGTGACTATTTATACATAACGTGACTTGAATACCCTCTAGCGGATGAGAGGGCTTGGGGTGTCTCGGCACTATATTTTACCACTGTCATGGCTGACTCGCCTTTACAGTGGAATTGATGCGCCCTACTAAATAGATTTCCTTTATGGCAAAAATATAATTTCTTGATTGCTTTGGAGACGAATGATTAGAGAACTTGTAGACCGTAGCCAGCTATTCCTTGTTAGTCATCTGTCCTGACCTGAGGCAGCAGTCTTAGAAAATCAGCTGTTCGTTGCGAGCTGTCTCTGCAAGCTACGTGGCGCCGTCATCTGATGATCATTTCAGAAACAATCAATCACCAGCCACCTAATTTATGCGCTTGTGACCATGGAACTGTCCTATCAAGAGGGTAATCGAAATAAACATAGGCAATAAGTCCAGTCCCAGCGAGTCCAAGATGGGAAAACGATATTTCTGTTGCATTGTCTTGCATTAATTGACTGCCATAGTAAGATTAAGTGCGGGTCATCCGCAGTCACGTGTAAGCTGGATAAAGCGTGGCTGACGTCGATGATTCAGTGATCAGATGTTAGCCGTCTTAGAACACCCCCATCGAGTGTCTGTGTCTGTCTTTCCACCATGATAGTATGGCCCTTTTGATGCAACGGCGTCCTGCAATGGGAAAGTTCTAGACAGCAACTCGCATGCGTTTGCTGGCCTCACTCGCTGGGTTATGATGTATTAGTGACTGCGGGGGAAGCTCTGACCTCGCTGCCGTAGCTCCGCTGGTCTCCTCCTCAACAGCTCCAGCCTCCGACCCTTGGAAACCATCAGGCTTCCCGCTTGTGGGAAGATTTCCCCTCTCTCCTCTTGCTCTTTCCTTTTCTTTAATGTTTTGAGGGAGTGGAACCTTGAAAGCTGCATATATTCAAGTTTCCTCTCTCGAGGAACGATACGAAGTCATACAGCACCTATACTATATCATCGGAGAAGCTCTTTCCTGTCCTGTCTGAGTTGATGGTACACTGTTTTGACAACAGTGTCGTCACTTTTACTACTGTATTTGCCCGTTTTTATTCCTTGTTTTGAAACTCCGTCCATATTTGCTTCTTATTTTTTTTCTTGACAGCTGGAGTCATCGCAAGCTGCGAGGCGGTCTCCTGGTCTACCTACCTGTGGTGGTAATTGAAGCGATCCCCAACAAGCTGAGCAAGAGACCGTTTCTTGCAGTTCAATTTCAATGACGCCGACTCATGGGAGCGTCGTTGACGAGAATTCACCTCTCGTATCACCAACGAAGGCGAATGATGAGGGGGAAGCTCTGACTGCTGAAAATGGCTCGACCGTTGCCGCAGACCAGCACGATCTGGATCAGACGTCTAAAAGCAGTTGGTATCTTTTCATATTAACTCTCAGCATTGGAGGGTGAGTTTTTCGTGTTCTCAATTTCCTCAAGACTGGATGAACGCTGACACTTTCCTCGATGGATACAGTCTCCAGATTGTCTGGTCTGTAGAGCTTTCTCATGGATCGGTAAGCCTCCATGAAATGGCCTAGGCCACTGTTGGATTCACAGATAGTTCTAACTTTTCTGTCAAATAAAGCCATATCTTCTATCCTTGGGGATGAGTAAGGCGCTCCTCGCCTTTGTGTGGGTCGCTGGCCCTCTTACCGGTACCCTCGTTCAGCCCTATATTGGTATCCGAAGTGACAACTGCCGCATCTCATGGGGCAAGAGGAAACCATTCATGGTATTTGGTGGACTCGCCACGGTGACCTGTCTGTTGGCTCTGGCTTGGGTGCGGGAAATTGTGAGCGGTTTCCTCGGCATCTTTGGCGTTCAAGCTCAGTCTGACGGAGTAAAAACAACGACCATCGTCGTTGCGACGATTCTGATGTACTGTCTTGACTTTGCTATTAATACGGGTCAGTCTTCTATTAGCGGACTTTTGTTTTGGAAGTTCAGTCTGACATTTTTTGTTTGTACAGTTCAGGCAGGCATCCGGGCTTTCATCGTTGACAATGCCCCAGCTCATCAGCAAGAGTCAGCAAATGCCTGGGCGAGTCGACTCACCGGCGGAGGTAATATTTTGGGATACATCCTAGGTTACATGGACCTGCCAAAGGCGTTTCCGATCTTTGGAAACACTCAGTTCAAAGTACTCTGTGTGATTGCAAGTATCACTCTCGGAAGTACGCTGTTGATCAGCTGCACATACATCCAAGAGCGGGATCCGCGGCTCGAAGGGCCACCGGCATCCGACAACCCTGGTGTTCTCTCCTTTTTCAAACAGGTCTTCAAGTCTATTCGTCGGCTGCCCCCACAGATTCGTAGAGTCTGTCAGGTTCAGCTAGCGGCGTGGATCGGATGGTTTCCTTTCTTGTTCTATTCGACGACGTACATCGGACAGCTCTATGTCAACCCTATCTTCGACCAACATCCAGACCTCTCTGATGATGACATTAACAAGGCGTGGGAGGATGCCACAAGGGTCGGCACGTTTGCTCTTCTGGTTGATGCGATTGTATCGTTTGCCACAAACGTCGTCTTGCCGCTTCTGGTGGTCCCTTCGTACAAACAGATCGAGGTTCCAGCTCGCGTTGGCCCGGATAGTCCGCCTGAAGAATCCGAAGAGATACCTCGACGACTTTCATTCTCCAGTACACCATTTGGCACCTCCTCGGAACCCCTGCTCGAGTCCTATCACAGCGGCGGCAAGATCGTCGACGACGGCGAGGAATGGAGCTTTCTTTCCAAGCTTCAAATCCCCGGCCTGACTCTGCGGCGTACGTGGCTGCTCTCACATCTCCTTTTTGCAATCTGCATGTTCAGCACGTTCTTTATCTACTCTGTTCAAGCCGCCACGGTGGTGATCGGAATTGTCGGTATTTCCTGGGCTGTCACACTCTGGGCGCCTTTTGCTCTCATCTCGGCGGAAGTCGCGCAGCGTGATGCTGAGCGACGAATCCAGCGTCGCCAAGCAGAATTGGCGGAATCTCGTGGTCAACGATATACTCCCCTGAACGGCGCGCAAAGCGCTGGTGTGACGGAAAGCGATGATGTCGAGGCTGGTGGGATTTCGGATGGCGTCACACCAGTCACTGAAGAAGCGGATGCTGCCGATCAAGCCGGTATCGTTCTTGGCTTACACAACGTGGCGGTCTCGTTTCCGCAGTTCCTCTCAACTCTGATCAGCAGCGCTATCTTTAAAGCGCTGCAGAAGCCGCGGGGCGAGCCTTGGGACGACAGTGTGGGATGGGTGTTGAGATTTGGAGGGTGTGCCGCCTTGGTTGCCGCTTACTTGACGCAGAGACTGCAAGAGAAAGCCGGTAAATGATACGAAATAGCGATATACCATTGGGAAGTTTCTATCAAAACTTTTCGAGAATTACCCCCGCCTTTTTTTGTGGAGAGTGGTTATGGCTTTTAGCAGCATGAGGGATTTTCTTTGTACTTGTACTCTGTGATACGAAACTAATGCGAAGGAATACTTTCTCACAAGTCGAGCGGCCATTATTACCTAATTATCCTACTACTACATAGTAGACAAAGAAGTTGCAGGAGACCTGTGCAACATTCATGAGAAGGGATGAAATGACAAGAATCGCGACATAGGAGAGAGTAATGAGAGGTAGAAGAGAACAGAAAAGAACAAGAAAATGAAGGTTTCTGATACTTTTCTGTTCTTTCAAGAAGATAACTGGTTCCAAGTTAAGAGACCAGACCAAGTAAACCACAGCCAGCATGAGATCTGCATTATTACTTGCTTGTCTAGCGTTATTATTGCAGTTGCCTTGGTGTTGGAACCGAGTTTCCGAGCGGAAGGAACATGCGCTGGATCCGTCTGAGATGAATGGTCAATAGTTAGGTAGCTACCTAGCTAGGTAGTTAGTAGTCCATAACTAAGATGATTGAAATGCTCGATGTGATTATGATACGTTGTTAGATCATCTTCGGCTTGAGCCGCGGTGGCGGCGGGATCTGCTTAGTCAGCTTCCAGCTCTTAGCAAGACAGGCAACCGACCAACCAACGCGCGGCATGGAGTGACACGGCAACGAGGCCAGATTGACAAGACGGACAAGAGGCAGAGAACGTAGAGTCGCATACGAATCGACTCTACCTGCTGGTTGCTCTCGGGCTTGACGTTACCTTCTCCTAGGATTATGTTCGCTATCCTTGGGTGCGAGCGTCTCTCAGCTAGAGCTCGTGCGACAGTATCATCCTTTATCTGGATCGTGTGGACCTTGTTATAGCAATAATGGTCGCTAACCTGGTCAATGAGGCCGTTGGCCATCTTCTGCGTATGTGCTGCTCCAACAAGCGCATTCCACTCTGGATACTGACAGCCTTTTTCCAGGCAGGGCCGCAGATGTTGATTCCGACCCCGATGATGGTGCGTGGCATCCCCGCTGGTTCCCTTTCGCTATCAGATCCGTCATATCATATCATATCAAATCAACCGATCCACTCCGATTGATTGGTCTCTAACACGGTTCTATATTCAGCAGAGGTTCCTGAGGCGGGCAAGATGGAGTTTTTCAGCTCCTGGGCCCTGTTCATTCTCATCGTGCTGCTGATCTTCGCTCTGTTCACAAGCTATATACTTCAGCAGAGGAAGATCCAGGCGGTGCACGAGACGGTCCTTTCCATCTTCGCAGGTGAGTACTGAGCTTTTTCATGAGTGTCGCAGACGGTGGATGCTCATTACAATGGTATTTATTCAGGAATGTTCGTGGGGTTGATCATCCGATTAAGCCCGGAGTCGCCCATTCAAGACAGTGTCACCTTTAACTACCAGTTCTTTTTTAACCTGCTCCTGCCTCCCATCATCCTAGCTTCGGGTTACGAACTACACCAGGTCGGTATTTTCGCGTCCGGAATAGACATCCAAAAAGAAATAAAATGTGCTGACGAGTGCACGTTTGGAAAATAATAGGCGAACTTCTTCCGGAATATAGGCACCATTCTGACGTTCGCTTTTGCGGGCACCTTTATTTCGGCAATTGTTCTGGGCCTTATTCTCTACTTGTGGACGCGGATCCCACTCGATGGCCTCGACATCTCGTTTGTCGAGGCCATCTCGGTGGGTGCAACCCTTTCTGCGACGGACCCGGTCACCGTTCTTGCCATTTTCAACCTGTACAAAGTCGAGCCGAAGCTCTATACCGTCATCTTCGGGGAGTCGATCCTGAACGATGCCATTGCGATCGTCCTGTTTGAGACCGCGCAAAAGTACGCGGAGAATGATGCTGCATCACTCTCCGTGCTTAACTTCTTTGAAGCCATCGGTCTGTTCTTGCTGGTCTTCCTTGGCAGTATGATTGTCGGAATCTTTGTCGGCATTGCGACGGCCTTGGGTCTCAAATACACGCATGTGCGCCGCATGCCGAAGATCGAGAGTTGCTTGATTGTTCTGATTGCCTATGCAAGCTATTTCTTCTCTAATGGTGTCTATCTTTCTGGTTCGTGCGCTCTATTGCCCTCTGGAATGAGTTGATACTGACAGCATTCATTAGGCATCGTGTCATTGCTTTTCTGCGGAATTACACTCAAACACTACGCGTATTACAATATGTCGCGGAGGACGCAGCTCACCACCAAGTATCTCTTCCAGGTGCTGGCGCAACTGAGTGAAAACTTCATCTTCATCTATCTAGGACTGGATCTATTCGTCGAGAGTGACCTGCAGTTCAAGCCTCTCTTCATCATGATTGCCGTCCTTGGCATCTGTGTGGCACGATACCTCTCCGTTTTTCCCTTGTCCAAGGCCGTCAATTGGTTCATTCGATATCGGGCCAGACGCCATGGCAAGGACGTTGCGGATGAATTGCCCTTCTCCTACCAGGCTATGTTGTTCTGGGCGGGACTGCGTGGTGCCGTCGGGGTTGCGCTGGCTGCGGGCCTGACGGGCGTGAACGCACGGGCATTGAGGGCGACGGTTCTCGTGGTGGTGGTGCTGACGGTCATCATCTTCGGAGGCACCACGGCCCGAATGCTGGACATCCTGGGAATCCGCACGGGAATTGTCGAGGAGGTTGACTCGGATGACGAGTTCGATATCGAGGTCACCCATGGCGGAACTTATTACAAACGGGCCAACAGCACCGGAATCGGATACACGCCTCGCCGCAACGACCATACCATTCCGCTGGATAATGTGGCCGACAATGCTCAACGACCGGGCGTCGTGAGCACAGACAGCTACTCCAGCGGTAATAACCGTCGACCGAGCCCACCACAGTCCGTGAGTCCAGGGATTGGCGCGCGGAAGGCGGCTGCATACAATCAGAGGGACCGCCACTCTCGCCGTGATCGGTCCTCAACGCAGACGCTGTTAGGCGGGTCTGGAAGCCGAAGTGACAGCGACCTGGGCAGTGAGGATGATGTTCCCGGTGTCCAGCACCGGAGCCATAGCCGGAGCGGAGCAGGGAAGGAGGCTGGTGGCGATGATGCGATTGATGATTTTGAACTGGATGTTGATCCTATGTCGGATGACGACCTGCCTCCAGCGGCTCCTTCCACGACGTCCCGTCTTCGACGTTCTCCATCTCATCCCCAGCATCTCTCTCCAGCCGGCACCTCTCCAGCCGGTGCCTCCCCCGCCAGGCGAGCCGGCGAGTCGGCACCGCAAAGAGAACCTCTCAGCGCGCGGAGTGCTCTGCGGGAGTTGTTCTCTGGGGGGCCAACCGGCGACCACGCTGCCTGGTTCCGGCAGTTGGATGAGGACTTTATCAAGCCTAAGCTTTTGCTTGATCAGTCGAATCACAAAGGCCCGGGTGCGGTGTGACGGGTTACGTTTCTTTATTCTTTTTTATGCAGTTTATGTTTGTCATGTCATGATATACTCTGTTCTGTTCGTGCTGGATCATCGATAACTAACTGCGTGGGCTGTTTGATTTGATTTGATTTGGTTTGCTTCTCCTCAACTTGGGAGGAGGAGAATGGGAAACAATATTCTTTTTTTTTTTGTTTTGTCCTGTCTTGTATTTTATTCTGTCCACTGTTAAACGTTACCCTGCACCTCGGTAGCCAGCTGACTGAAACAATTTCACCAGCGAGCGGACCGACGGACCGAATGGAGCTGGAGCATGGGGCTTGGGTTGGGCGTATAGACTGGTGTGCCTTATTTTCATTATTTTCATTTTTTTTTCGATTCAAAAACAGGCTATTATATCTGTCAGTGGAGCAGAGACTCTTTTACAGACAGATTGGTTTGGTAGGCAGGCTATCTATCTTAGTAGTTGATCGATTCGATTTCTTTGAGTACTTTACATGTACTGTACTTTGTATGCCAGCAATTGGGGAATACCACTTAAAAGAACCATACATTTTTCTATCTATAATCTCTGCTTTACACGATACGATACTTCACATTTCCTCATAGTTGAGTACTCCGTATAATAACTATTACGACTGTCGTTCTTATTGTTGTTTGTTGCCTTCCTTAATTAATTCAATTCTTCGTATTCGGTTGGCGTACACTGCAGAGAGTCTGTAGTGTATAGATCTGGTATCCACATCGCAAACTGGAACTACCGTAGGTGCATGCACTAGCTTCTTCACGGGCATATGGAAAGTATAAAAGATACCAGAGTACGGAGTAAGCTTACTCTGTGTGAGAGAGAGGGAAAGAGGGAAAGAAAGTCGAGCTGGAAAAGCCATGCATGCTATGATAGATAACATGATGCCCGAAGAAGCACCTGATGGGCCCGATAGGCAAGGCCGTGTGCATTGCGTCGTTTCCCGTGCGCATTAGCTAGTTCCACCCACTTAGCACTTTTCTCCTGAACAGAGATGTGATCCAGATCACCGTCGAGAGCGGAGAATGATGCGATATATTCCATTCCCCCCCTCTTCCGAAAAGAAACATCTCGGACAGATGGAGATTGATGGCGCATTCGATTGCGTGTGGATCCGGAGTTTCCCCGGAATCCCCGCAAGTTATGCACTCCGTACTGTACGGAGTTCTCCGTATGGAGTACATGGATTCGTCTGGAGAACGAGCGAATCCCGCCCCGCCCCTCTTCTACGACAGCTAAATAACACGGGGAAAAGGAAATTCAAACCCCAGGTTTCAAACTATCTCCACAAAAACAAAGGGCGCCCGCTGTAAGCGCTGCAATTGCTGCGACTTACAAGGGTGCCTCCGCGCGGGGGGAAAAGTACGGAGTACGGAGTAGGTGTTTTCTGGATCCCAATCGGACCAAAGGACACCTGCCCGCGGCCTTCGCTGCCTTGCATTATTCTCTCAATAACCTGCGTCTGCTGGATAATAGAACTACCTGGATCCTCGCCCAGACATCCGCGTCCCACCGAGTGCAGATGATAATAATACGTACGGTGTCCCTCTTCCCCGCAATTTCCCGAAAAGAAGCCTCAGATTGAGACATGATAATAAGAATGATGAATACTAATAATAATAATCGATAATAATGGAAATGCGGAGGAATACTCCGTGCATACGGAGCACATACTCGTGATCAATCAAGCTCCCAAATGACAGAATACCAGAATTCTCCGTACAGGATACAGGGTTAGTGGGTTCGTAACTACTAACTTCGTGACATGGCAGACTGACTGACACATGACACGCTGGTGGAGACTAGACTGGCATAGACCATAGACATCCCCATACGGAATACCCCAGACGGAGGACCTTGATGGAATCAAAACATCAATAAAACTCGATGAAGTGAAGGGGAGGGAGAGGACCTTGTTAGAATCAGAAAGTAGATAAGTACAGTACCTAGGACCTAGATAAGATCAGCTTTAGTGTGGAGGAGGGAGGAGGCTCTGGCCTCTCTGCTAGGTAGCAGTCTTGTTCTTCTAGTCTTATTCTTTTCAATCTTGCTCAGAAGCAGGATATACACCTGTCCAGTCGACTACTCGATAGGGAGAGACTATATTGTGCATCAGGTACCTGCTGACGTATAGGTATGTACCTATATGAAATATTAATTACTTCACTTCAGGGCGACAGTCAATCAGACAGACCAGTTAGAATGCACTATTCAGAATTCAGGAGTAAAGTGGTAAGTGGAGGCAGCCATTAAAATAACGATATGCTGGATGGACCGAGCTAATCGCCACGGGTCTGGTCGGGCTTATCTCCACTGGCTTGATTTCATCCATCTGCTAACGACCTAACAACCAACGCGCAACCACGCGAGCTTCACTCATTCGAATCCTCGTGATTAGCGCGCACCCCTCTCAACTCGGACCCATCATTCTACCACGATGTCATATGTCGTATGCTGGTTCGCACGAGCTTGTGAGGAGAGTGGGTGGCGTGGAGCCCGGGCTGGATTCGACATGCCTCCGATGAGTCCTCTCGACTGGTCTTGCCTGTTGAATGGACATGGACATACGACGTCTATAAAAGGGGCTTGATGTTCCTCCTCTGCTCTTCTGGTCTGCTTCTTGTTCAGTACATCAGACTATAAAGAGCCTTGCCAATTGCTTTGAAAGCAAAGTCTACTCTTTCTAGTTCGCCGTACTTCCTCATTCTACGTTTCAATCTTTCCTCTCATTGGAATACTGATTCTTGGATACTGAATTCCTGACTGAATTCAAACATGGCTATCCCAGAAACTCAATGGGCCCAAGTCATCGAGAAGAGAGGCAGCCTCGTCTACAAGCAGATCCCCGTCCAGAAACCTGGCCCCGATGAGGTCCTGGTCAACATCAAGTACTCCGGCGTCTGCCACACGGACCTGCACGCCCTGAATGGCGACTGGCCCTTGGAGACGAAATTGCCGCTCGTCGGCGGCCACGAGGGTGCTGGCGTCGTCGTGGCGAAGGGCGACCTGGTCACCGATATTGAAATTGGCGACTACGCCGGAATCAAATGGCTCAACGGCTCGTGTCTGGCGTGCGAGTTCTGCCGGCGCTCTGAAGAGCCATTGTGCCCACACGCTCTGCTCTCCGGGTACACCGTCGACGGGACGTTCCAGCAATACGCTATTGCCAAGGCGGCGCATGTCTCCAAGATCCCCAAGAACGTGCCTCTCGACGCCGTTGCCCCTGTCCTGTGCGCGGGTATCACAGTCTACAAGGGCCTGAAGGAATCGGGCGCCCGACCAGGTGAGACGGTCGCCATTGTTGGTGCTGGCGGTGGTCTGGGATCCCTTGCTCAGCAGTATGCCAAGGCGATGGGACTCAGAATCATCGCCATCGACGGTGGTGACGAGAAGAAAGCCATGTGCGAGCAACTCGGAGCCGAAGTATGTATCCCCGTTAATGAATATATTTGATTTCTCCTTGATCTGGGGAAAGGACCGCAGCTGACCTTTTTCTCCTCCTCAGGCCTACGTCGACTTTACCAAGAGCACGGATCTGGTCAAGGACGTGCGGGCTGCCACCAAAGACGGTCTTGGCCCACACGCCGTCCTGCTCGTGGCCGTCGCCGAACTGCCCTTCCAGCAAGCCGCCAGCTACGTCCGGCCGCGTGGAACGATCGTGGCTATCGGCCTGCCGGCGAATGCGCACCTCAAGGCGCCCGTCTTCGACACGGTGGTCCGGATGATCACCATCAAGGGCAGCTATGTGGGCAACCGACAAGACGGCGACGAGGCCATTGACTTCTTTGCGCGCGGCCTGATCAAGGCGCCGTACAAGGTGGTGCCGTTGTCCGAACTGGGCAAGGTTTATGAGTTGATGGGTTGGTTGCCAGAAGCACAGAAATTTGAAGAGGATGCAGGCTAACGATTCGATAGAACAAGGCAAGGTTTCCGGACGCTACGTTCTCCAGATGCCCGAGTAAATGGCGAATTGATCTATTGATCATGATATGACGACTCTCCAACACTTCCACCCGTTCGCCGTTGTCAGCATTGGACGATACTTCCACACTTGTAAGGAAGAGACTGATTCCGGAGGACAAAGGCAAAAACGGATCTTGGCAGATGGGGTTGAAACTCCACACGATTGCATAATAAATGCCTTTTTCTTGTTTGTATGTAGGTGTAGGACATATTTGTTAGCGAATAGTATATAAATCTGGACATTTGGATCTATTGCTTGTTCTGTCGTTCTTCAATCAATTCTTAGTAATTCTGTATGAAAAAGTCTCCGCATAAGTAGTGAATGGAATGATTTTACACGAAAAAAGGGAAGGAAAATCTTGGTTATAGAAAACCAAGGAGTTGCGATTCTGGGCATCGAGAGTGACGGTGAATAAGACCACAAAAAATTACTACAATAGTCTGTCTACTTTTTTCTCTCATGACATTCACTGAGAACAGCTGAAGGGGTGGCTCGAAAGTGAATGCCCACGTGCAATAATACTAGCAAAAATCATCCAGCAAGCGTGGATACGAACAATGGTACAGTACAATGCCCAGGAATTAGTTCATACCTCGTACCTAGGTAAGTGGTGGGCAGGCAAAACTGTATAGGGCGAACGAAGACGCCCGAACCGCTCCGGAGGCCGGGCTGGCCAGCTTCGGTTTTGATGTCATGGATCAATTATTACTCTTAGCGAGTGAGTTTCGCTAGTTACGGAGAGAATCTGGCAGAACAGAATGTGGTCTATGTCGACGAGAGAACATGGATATAAATGAATAAATAACCCCACGATTGGCAGTGCTAGAGTCACCAAGAATTAATATAATAATCTAACAAAGAGAATCCAACAGCTGCAGCGCGACAAAGACGCCCCGAGAAGGAAAGGCGCCACGGTACGCGGCTCGTCACGGGTAATAATACAAGCGCCGTTACCACCACAGACAGTGAGAAGTGAATGTAGACTCCAAGGAACAATAAACAGCAGCAGCTCCAGAATGGCTCTCGACGTCTGTAATATTTTCAAGGGAATAATATTGAAGATGGAAGCTAGGCTGAGATGTCAGGATTAGGACAATGTCCTCCTGACCATTGTCGTGGACAGATGACGGGTCATTTGATGATAAACTGCTGATAGACATGCAGCAACCGTCACGGTAATACGAATACCAGCTGTGGAGGCGGGACGAGATCGCCTGGGGAGCGCGAAACAGTGCCAATCGAGCAGACTGGCAGTTCGTCCTGCAAAGGGGAAAAATGGAAAAGAGGCTGCAACAAACACCGCTTCGTTCCATGAAGCCGCGATCCACCATCCATTCTCTTCCGCCACGTCGCTCCCTCAGCTTCCCTCCTCTTCTTCATCCATCTCCATCTCCATCCCCATCCCCATCCTCACCTGCCCATTATCCACCCACCTTCCATCGCCTGCATCATCCCAACAGCGCTCCTGGGTATCGCCGCTCCATCCGCGGCGCCGCCTGTCTCCCGTCACCGTCTGGTCGCTTCCACACACGCAGACGCCCTTCCATGCCAGACCGGTGACGAAGGAAAAATCGCCAACCGCCCGCGAGGCCCATCTCAACACGAACAGGTACAGCACCACGCCTCATCTCTCCGCTCCGCCCTTTTTACGCATCTGGCTCGATAGATAGATATCTATCGACTATCAGCAGCTCTCCCTACGGCCTTTTGCCTTCCTCCCTGCACCTGTCAGAGCCGAAATCGGCAGCTAACGCGTCTTGGCTTTGCAGGATTCTATGGCAATTTCATCTTACTGAAAGACATCTCGTCTTGACGACTCCAACGCCAACCCCTCGAATATCATATCTCGCGTCCGGGAGACGCGGCTTCACATCATGACGGGGGCTCCACCATACGGGGTGCACTCCCCAAACCAACAACCGCCGTACACCGCATACTCGCCCCCATCCAAGAATCGTCCTTACTACCCGAACAATGAACAGTATCAGCAGCACCCTTCCGAAACACCCCAGACCTTCCCTCCCCCATCGTCCTTCGCACGCAGCCCGCATTTTGGCCACCCACCCTCTCCTATGCCTACCACCCTCCCCCCACTGAATGGCAGCGCTCCTCCTCATTCGGACGCGTCGCCGCCATATCAGGCGCAACATTCGTCTTCTGGGACGCCGAATTTCCCCCTCCCACGACCTTATCCCAGTTCCGTCATGTCGGGCACTTCGGCCGCTCCCTATGGTCAGCCGACTACTTCACACGCCCATCCCTCCAGCCGCCCTGATACGCTTTCGCAGTCTCCAAAGAAGGAACCGGAGACTTCCTTCAACGGCCGCGGAAACGGTGCAGGATTCTCATCCCACGCACCCATGATGCGGCCACCATCGCCTAAGGAATCGGTACGTGTTTGTGACTGTCCTTATTTCAGAGACCCTCCGATGTGTCTATCCAACTAACTGATCAATTGACAGAAGCCCGCCAGAGCCGCTGATCCCATGTCGTTCGCCAGCATTCTCTCGGAGCCAGCTGGAGAGCCCTCTCCGCGACGGCCTTCTCCACCTCCTCCCGCTCCCGTGAATAACCACAAGGAACCTGAGCCGGCGCCGGCGGCACCGCTCCCCCGGCTGGAGAAGAAACCCAGCAACGAAAAGCGACGTCGGACTCTCGAAGCTCCACCCGCGCTCGACAATGCTCCTCCACAACTATCCTTTACCAATGGTACTCCGGAGCCGAACAAGCAGCCTGTCCAGCCTCGTGTTCCGAAAGTCCGACGGACTCTGACGGAACGGGACTTGGAAACTATCAACAAGATCGTTACCGAAATCGATAAGGCGGAAAAGAGCGACGTGGAGGAACCTGGCTTCGAACAGGAAAGGGAACGATACATCATGAAAGGCAAGAAACGGGCCTTGGATGCGGAAAGGTTGGAAGCAAAAAGGCGCAAGGTATGTCGCTGAGTCTCATCATCCCCTTCGCCTCCCGAACAAGATCAACTGACCAGGTCGCAGCGTCGTCGACATGATTTCCTCATCCAGTTGGGCAAGACCTTCGAGAAGCAGGCTATTGCCGGAGCTGAGCGGTTCAGGGCCGTGAACGAGGCTGCGGTGGTCGCAGACGTTCATCGGAAGGAGATCCAGGATGAAAAAGAACGCAAGAAGGACATGCAACGGAAGCGTCGCCGCGAGAATACCGTGCGTCTGGAAACGCAGAAGAAACTTGAGGCAGAGCGGAAAGCGAGCAAGGCCGCGGACCTTGCGGAGAGGGAGAAGTTTCTCCGCGAAGCCGAGAAGGCCCAGAAGAAAATCCGGGGAGTCAAGAGAGCTCTGGAAAGAGGCAATGCGCCCGAGGAGATCAGCGAAGTCACGCCTCTGGCGCCCAACATGGAAGGCGGCACTACCAGCTCCTTTCATATTGGCAAGGGAGTATCGCCTCCAGCGAAGAAGAAATCGGCTCGTGCCGGTCCTGTCACCCGGCCCAAGAAATCCAAGGAGAAGAAGCAAGCAGAGAAGGATGCGGCGGAGGCGGCATATGCTGCAATGGAGAAGGAGGAGCTCGTGCCGATCGCGCCCAAGGAAGATCCTCGCCGAGAATCCCTGAAGAAAGAGGGCAAGGTTGCGCGCTCCAAGGAGCCCACGCCTGCCCCTCTCTCTGCCTACGAGACCAAAGGCTACAACCAGATCTACGAACAGATCTGGCGGGATATTGCACGCAAGGATATTCCCAAAGTCTACCGGATTAAAGCTCTTTCGCTCAGCACTCGTCAGGAGAACCTTCGCAAGACCGCTCAGCTCGCCAGCAAGCAGTCTCGCAAATGGCAGGAGCGCACCAACAAGAGCATGAAAGACACCCAGGCCCGCGCCAAGCGGACGATGCGGGAGATGATGTCCTTCTGGAAGAGAAACGAACGTGAGGAGCGAGACCTCCGCCGCATGGCCGAGAAGCAGGAGCTCGAGATGGCCAAGAAGGCCGAAGCTGATCGCGAGGCCAATCGTCAGAGGCGGAAGCTTAACTTCCTTATCTCTCAGACCGAACTGTACTCGCACTTCATCGGTCGCAAGATCAAAACCCACCAGGTTGAAGGCACGCAGGATGCCACGGTGGAGACGACTGGCGAGACGGTGCAGCCCGGGAAACCGGAGGATCATACTATCAACCTTCCCGATAGCGTCGCCGATGTGGGCACCAAGGTCACCAACTTTAATGAACTGGACTTTGATGCAGAGGATGAAACTGAGCTGCGCAAAGCCGCCATGGCCAATGCTCAGAGTGCCGTAAAAGAGGCGCAGGCTCGGGCGCGCGCATTCAACAATGATGAGAACCGGATGGCTGCGTTCGACGAGGGCGAGATGAACTTCCAGAACCCGAGCAGTTTGGGTGACATTGAAATCTCGCAACCGAAGATGCTCCGGGCTCAGCTGAAGGAATACCAGCTGAAAGGCCTCAACTGGCTCGTCAATTTGTACGAACAAGGCATCAACGGTATCCTTGCTGACGAGATGGGTCTCGGGAAGACTCTTCAGTCGATCTCCGTCATGGCCTATCTGGCAGAGGTGCACAACATCTGGGGTCCGTTCCTGGTCATTGCGCCCGCATCCACCCTGCACAATTGGCAGCAGGAGATCAGTCGTTTTGTTCCCGACATCAAGGTGCTGCCGTACTGGGGGTCGGCCAAGGATCGGAAGATTCTCCGCAAGTTCTGGGACCGCAAGCACATCACCTATACCAGGGAATCGGAGTTCCATGTTTTGGTGACCTCCTACCAGCTCGTCGTCCTGGATGCCCAATACTTCCAGAAGGTGAAGTGGCAGTATATGATTCTGGACGAAGCTCAAGCGATCAAGTCCTCGCAGAGTTCCCGTTGGAAGAGCCTTTTGGGATTCCATTGCCGGAACCGACTCTTGCTTACGGGTACCCCTATTCAGAACAACATGCAGGAACTGTGGGCCCTTCTTCATTTCATCATGCCGACCCTGTTCGACTCTCATGACGAGTTCAGCGAATGGTTCTCCAAAGACATCGAATCTCACGCCCAGAGCAACACCAAACTGAACGAGGACCAGCTCAAACGGTTGCACATGATCCTCAAGCCGTTCATGCTTCGCCGTATTAAGAAACATGTCCAGCAAGAACTGGGAGACAAGGTCGAAATTGACGTCTTCTGTGATCTGACCTACCGCCAGCGGGCGTACTATACCAGCCTCCGAAACCGTGTCAGCATCATGGATCTCATCGAGAAGGCGGCCGTCGGCGACGAATCTGATAGCACTACCCTGATGAACCTGGTGATGCAATTCCGCAAGGTTTGCAACCATCCGGATCTGTTTGAGCGAGCTGAGACGCGATCGCCTCTGTCCACCGCGCACTTTGCAGAGACGGCTTCCTTCCTCCGCGAGGGTCAGAATGTGGACGTTCGCTACTCAACACGCAATTTCATTGAATATGAGCTACCGCGCATGCTGTGCAGCGATGCCGGACGCATCGACGTCGCGGGGCCGGATAATCCGCGCGCTGGTTTCCGTGGCAAGTACCTCTCCCATCTGATGAATATCTGGACTCCGGAGAATATCAAGCAGAGTGTCGAAGATGACCAAGCATTCTCTTTCCTGCGCTTTGTGGACACATCCATCGGTGAGGCCTACGAGACATCTCACCTGGGCGTCTTTGAGCGGGCTGCCCGTCGGCGAGGCCAGACGAATCGCCTATCTCGCCTGAATGTGGTCTACGACAAGGACGACGGTGACGATGCCAACTCAGTGCTCCCGCACTGTCTGTTCAACATCGTCGATCGCAATGACCGCGAGGCAGTCCGGGAGGTAGCCACCGAAGGGTACATGCGGGAGCTCATGAATGTATCGAGGGCAACCTTTGATCGCCAGGGCTTTGCCGTCATTGAGCCTTGTGCCAGGCCGGCGGCGTCGGCTCCGCCGATTACGATCTCTTGTTCAGGCCAAGCCGCCATCAAGGAGACGCAGGACACTCTCTTCAACGTTTCTGTTCGCCATGCGCTCTTCGGCGTTCCCAGCAAACGGATGGAGGAGCAGATCGTGGAACAGAAGCTGGATCCGGCTCCCTACTCTCTTCCTCCCATGCTCCCCACCCCCATCTCCTACAAGGCCCGGTATACGAAGATCGAGGTGCCTTCGATGAGACGGTTCGTGACGGACTCGGGCAAACTGGCCAAGCTGGACGAACTTTTGCGAGAGCTCAAGAACGGAGGGCACCGGGTGCTCCTCTACTTCCAGATGACCCGTATGATCGACCTGATGGAGGAATATCTCACCTATCGCAACTACAAGTACTGTCGTCTGGATGGAAGCACCAAACTGGAGGATCGTCGCGATACCGTGGCCGATTTCCAGCAGCGCCCCGAGATCTTCGTCTTCTTGCTGTCGACCCGTGCCGGTGGTCTTGGTATCAACCTGACGGCCGCCGACACGGTCATCTTCTACGACTCGGACTGGAACCCTACCATCGATTCACAGGCCATGGACCGAGCGCATCGTCTAGGTCAGACGAAGCAGGTGACGGTGTACCGTCTCATCACGCGCGGAACCATCGAAGAGCGAATCCGCAAGCGGGCTTTGCAGAAAGAAGAAGTGCAGCGGGTGGTCATTTCCGGCGGAGCGGCTGGCGGCGTCGACTTCAACACTCGCTACCGGGAGAACCGGACCAAGGACATTGCCATGTGGCTTGCCGACGACGAGCAGGCGGAGATCCTCGAACAAAAAGAACGAGAAGCTCTGGAGCGCGGCGAGGAATTCGGTGTCAAGAAGGGTAAGAAGACGCAAGGGAAGAAGAAAGATATTACGCTGGATGATATGTATCATGAAGGTATGTCAAGCCGCAGGACGTTTTCCCGCTGTTAGACCATGAGTTTACTGATTATTGTCTACAGGCGAAGGGCACTTTGACGACATCAGCGCGAAGCCCTCCGGTGCAGCGACGCCTATCTCTGACAATTTCGGCACGTCGTCCTCTGGAGCAACAAAGCGACGCGGCCGCGGGACGGCCAAAGGCCCGTCCAAGAGAGCCAAAACCACCAAGGAGCGATTGCGGCTGATTGATGGCGACAATGACGTGCCGATGGATGAGTAGGAGGCTCGTTTCTCACACCGACTTGGCGAATGTTTATCTGTGTGGCAGCTATGGCTGGCCGTGTAATTCCATACATGACGGATCAAGGGTTGAACAGATGATTTATAGACATGGAGTCTGGTTTTCCTTTTCTCTGTACTTTGTGTGCGCGATGCTGTTCTTTCCATCTGGGATCTTTTCTTAAACTTTTTACTATTATCATTATTTTGATTTCTGGTCTGGGTCCGGGAAACGGGTGAGGGATGGTTTCAGGACCGTTTGTACCATTATTGTTATTCCCGTCGTCATTTTTGCTCGTGGTTATTAGCTGTTCGAGGAGTTTGCTGTCTTTCTTCTACCATCGTGTCTTTTACCTGGCGTACGTACTTGTTTGTTCCATACACGAAAACAAAAGAAATAGAACCTTTCTTCTCTGCATCAGTAAGTGACAAATATTACTGAGGGATAATAGCAAGAACTATATTATAGTAAGCAATATAGGTAGGGAGCCCGCCTGTGAAGTAGCTAATGAAAATCATAATAATCACACGTACTATAAGTACGCCCCAGGGGCAAAAGTTCCCGGCATAGAACTGGTATTTTCTCTTCAAACCAGTCGAGCGAAGCGAGACCTGTAAGGCTTGTAGACAGAAAATACCAAAAAGGAATGGGGTTCATATCAGCTTGACGTGACGATATACTTTACTACCTCGGTACCTCGTGGATCGTGACTCTATCATCATCGAATTGTCTAGGAGTCAATCCGCGTGCGGAATCTCTCTTTCCATGACTCTTGATTTTTATTATCTCTATTCTGACTGGATACCCAGTCCGGCTGCAGTCGAGAACGGTCTGCTTACGTTGGAGGGTCGGTCGAGAGAGATGCTCTTGCTGAGTCAGCCGTGTGGGGTAAGCAGATCCCGTATCGGCCGGTCTTGTTCCGGCACTTCCTGCCAATCAGAAGACCCGTTAGTAAGCACGCTGCTCCCGTTGGCTGGAGAGAATGACCATCGAAGGCCGACTCGGTGTTCGACACGCCACATCGCATAGCGATCATGGGGGAAGAAAACAGGGAACAAAGGTCTTCAGCTTGTGAGGGGTAGAGATCTGTAGATAATTAATAAATAGTTAGATGATTACTCCGTACTTAAGGCCATCACTGCCAGGCGCCCTGTGGGGTCAGAGAAGTTACATGTCATGTAACGGAACGGTCTCGGGACCCCGAGCCCATCCCATCGGATCATCGCCTCCGGGCTGACTCTTCTCTTTCCTTTCTCTCCCGCCCATCCATCTCTCTCCAGCCCTTGACACACTGACTGGAAGAGGGCATCTCATCGATTGCTCTCTTCTGCTGTTATCACCCATCTCAAACTGAATCAATTGGATTAGATCACGCCGACAAAATGGAGTCGCTCCTGAACCAGTCCCGCGCCATGTGTCCGTTTCTCAAGCGCACGCCTCCGTCCACGCTGCGCTCGCTGTCGACGGCCACCCGTCCCAGCCCGGGCGGTGGCACCATCTCCAACCTCCAGATCATTGCCCGTCGCTGCCCTGTCATGAGCAAGGCCCTGGCCGTCCAGAGCGCCCGTCTTGCCTCCAAGCGCTTCGCTACCGCTGCTGGCGCCGGAACGGGCATGGGCCTGAAGACCTTCAAGGAGACCTCGCGCTGCCGCAGAGGCTTGCACTCTACCGCGGGTAATGGTGCTAGCGTTGAGCCTGGGACCTACAAGAAGAATGATCGAGGTAAGTCTCTTTTCTATCGTGATGTCTCCGCGGAGAGATTATTGGGAATCAGTCTCTAACAACCTTCCAGTCCATCCTACCTTTCCCAACAATCCGGTGAAACCCGTCGCAAAGCCCGCCGAAACTCCCCTTGCCGGACCTTGTCCCCAGGCGCCCTCCACCTCCAGATTCGACTACGAGGCCTTCTACCAGAGCGAGCTGGACAAGAAGCACAAGGACAAGTCGTACCGCTACTTCAACAACATCAACCGTCTGGCCAAGGAATTTCCCCGCGCTCACATGGCGTCTCCCGAACACAAGGTTACCGTCTGGTGCTCGAATGACTATCTCGGCATGGGCAGCAATCGTGAGGTCTTGGAAACCATGCACCAGACCCTCGAAGACTACGGAGCCGGCGCGGGAGGCACGCGCAATATCTCCGGTCATAACAAGCATGCTGTCGCGTTGGAGAAAACGCTGGCCAAGCTTCACGGCAAGGACGCAGCGCTGGTGTTCAGCTCCTGCTACGTCGCCAATGATGCCACTCTCGCGACCTTGGGCAGTAAACTGCCCGATTGTGTGATTTTATCGGACAGTCTCAACCACGCCTCCATGATCCAGGGGATCCGGCACTCAGGGGCCAAGAAGATGGTCTTCAAGCATAACGACGTAGCCGACCTCGAGGCCAAACTGGCGTCCCTGCCGCTGCACATCCCCAAGATCATCGCTTTCGAGTCCGTGTACAGCATGTGCGGCTCGATTGCGCCCATCGAGAAGATCTGCGATCTCGCAGAGAAGTATGGGGCTATCACGTTCCTCGACGAGGTCCATGCGGTAGGCATGTACGGCCCTCACGGCGCCGGTGTAGCCGAACATCTCGACTACGACATTTATGCCTCCCAGGACACGCCTCACCCACGTAGCACGAAGGGAACGATCATGGACAGGATAGATATCATCACTGGAACGCTGGGCAAGGCCTATGGCTGCGTGGGTGGTTACATTGCTGGCTCGGCGACCTTTGTCGACATGATCCGCTCGCTGGCGCCGGGCTTCATTTTTACCACTTCACTGCCGCCCGCAACGATGGCGGGTGCCAACACGGCCATCGAATACCAGTCCCAGTACCGTCGTGACCGAGTGCTGCAGCAACTGCACACCCGCGCGGTGAAGGCGGCTTTCAAGGAGATCGACATCCCGGTGATTCCCAACCCGTCGCACATTGTGCCGCTGCTGGTGGGCGACGCCGAGCTTGCGAAGAAAGCCTCTGATCTGCTATTGGAGGAGCACGGCATCTATGTCCAGGCCATCAATTACCCGACCGTTCCCCGGGGAGAGGAACGATTGCGCATCACTCCGACGCCAGGGCATGTCAAGGAGCACCGTGACCACCTGGTGCAGGCAGTGGATGCGGTCTGGACGAAGCTCGGACTCAAACGCACCAGCGAGTGGAGGGCCCAGGGTGGCTTCGTGGGTGTTGGCGTCGAGGGGGCGGAAGCCGAGAACTCGCCTATTTGGGATGACGCTCAGCTGGGACTGCGTGAGGGTGAGTCTCTCGAAGAGGCTGTGGAGCGTGAACTTCGGCTGCAGGCTGTCGAAAAACAGCGGCTGGCAGGAATTTCGCGCATGCAGACGGGTGGCGTCGTCAATTCTGCTGCTGCTGCTGCTGCTGCGCCTATTGCCAGCACTCCGGTTGGAGTGGCCGCCTAAGTAGCTGCCTAGGTAGGCGCATAGTTGGCACCACTTGTGAGGTACAGCGGTGAAATACCGTTTGTATCTCTCCGCTTATGTTAATTTTGGATATTTATTGAATTGAATATATGAGGGAGATTGTGATGTATCTGTTTTTTAACATGCCATCGACCTCGTCTTCTATCATTTCACCTTGTTGATTTTTACATCCAACTTTGACAGTCTTTACCGTCCTACAGTCCGTCACCATGACGATGATCAATTAATTGACTTGTTCATTCCCATCATTCACACATATGATTCTTTCTCTTCTCTTCTTCTTCTTCTTATAATTCCTGACTAATGTCAAAAAAGAAAACGGAGCAGCCCGTCTTCTTTTTTCTTAAATGGGCATCCGACTGACTTTTTGGGCATTTGAGGGAGATTTCCAGATCCATGTACGTACGTACATACATAGATCTACAGCACAGTGTCCAAGTAGGACTGTCTAATTGATTGTGTATACGTACATACTCCGTGTGTCCTCGATTCTGTTCTGTTCGTAATAAACCCCAACACCAACAGATGGTGTTTTATCTATCTTTCTTTATTTGTAGACGGTAAGGAAAGGAAAGGAAAGGAACGATAATTCAGTTGCACAATGAGAATGAACGAAGATGAAGAAGATGAAGAAGGAGGAGGAGGAGAAAACCAGGGAAGACCGAATCGGATCGAATCGAATTGAATTGAATCACTGATCTTTCGCGCATTTTATTTATTTATCATGATTTTAACTCAGCATACGCAAAAAGCGCTCCGAAAAGAGATCCATAGCGATTCAGGCGGGTGCGTGCCGCGGGTATTGTCAGAATCGACAGACGACGCATCTCAGTGCTATGGATACAATTAGATGTTTCGATATTGTTCCAAAGATGGGAACTATGTTAGTTAAATAACCGCAATATCATCAACATTATTTGAACTGGAAACACATTTGGATAGATTTGCACATACGTTTTTTTTTTTCATCATTAAAACAAGCCTTACGGGTCTGCTTCGCACGACTGGTTTTGGACTTGGAAGAGAAAAAAAAATACTTGTTTTATATCATATGCCTGGGACTCTCTTGGCCCCCAGGCCTAGGTACTATATATACCTACTATATTTTTTATTATTATCTACTTTGCAGGCGGGCTCCCTGCTCATATTCCTTGCTACATATTACTCTTTCCATATCCCTTAGTAATATATTTGCCTCTTGCTAATAGGGACTAAGCAGATTTTATGAATAAATTTAGTGTGAGATGCTTATGTATACGGAGTATGTTGCTTTTTACAGCCACATGACTGTGTGCAGACTGTGTGCAAAAACGGATTTTAATGTTTTATAGTAGTATAGCCAGATGACGCATGAAAGTCGTTTCGGTAAATGATCCACCGCCATACTCAAACGCAGTATGGAGAAGCCAATTCCAGACAGGAAAGGTAAACCTCTTTCGCATATTCTCTCCTGCGGCTTCGGCCTCCATACTTTCTGGGGCGGGTACCGCTATCATCTTTGTCAACTAAACAGAGTATACCGGAGACTCACATATTTCTTCGCGTCAGGGGCTTTGATTTCGTGTTCAAACTCCCGGACGTACAATCAGACCTGATCGACGAAATCCCGCGCCGACGCAGCGAGGTCATTTCGGGTACGTCTGCCATCTTGTGATGGCTCAACATCTCACGTTCCACCAGCTGATCCCACGTCCACGTTAAAGTCTCCCGATTGCGTGTTTTCGGCATTTGATATTCTGAACTGAACTACTGGAGGACATGTTGAAAGGTTTCTGGATTGTGAAGATCGCTTGGCAGAAGCCTAAATAGTATTTTGCAGAGCCTGAGCAAGTGTATCCCGCAGCCAAATAATGGAGCTATTCCTATTTTTGCGGATGCCACTTTCTGCAATATGGGGATGCGACTGTTGCTGGACACGGTCACATATCTTCTTCCTAGCCCATTGGAGTCCAAAGACCCTACCGTCAGCATTGGTGAAATGAGAGTAGGGCTGCGTCGTCTTCTCGGGGACAGGTTTGGCGACGCCTAAGTCAGTATGTGCAGGGCATAGACTATCAGCAAACCGCCATCACGCTGGAGAGATTCAAACCTTCGGAGGAGCATCAAGAAGCATAAGTATTGTTGATATTCAACCGGCACTAATCTGGGGAAAGCTGTCGTGGGGTTCATCTTCGATATGTGAATTAGGCGCTTGGACATATTTCACACCATCTGGAGGCGGACTTGAAGGTGCGTATCAGTCTGACGGATTGAAGACAGAAATTAGCACACTCAGCACACGATTCATATGATCTTGGCAACCTGGAATGACGCGTAATGTAATTTGGAGGATTCTCGACCCGGGAACGCAAACAGACAAGATCGGCCTGAAATGAAGTGTCTCCGTGTTGAACAGGTTCGAAGAAATTCTGTCTTAGATTTGTGGAAACGTCCTCGATGAATTCAGAAATCAGATCTCTCTATAAGAAGGTAGCGGAGGCAATATCGACGTCGGTTAAATCCATGTCTTCCGACATTATGGGCCGGTCACCAATGTAGATATGGAACAGGAGAGGAGACAAATCAATAGAGAGACGGCGACGCTTAAGCTGGAAGACTCGAGAAACATGTGGGAAGGTACGAAGGTTTCGTATGCTGGAAATGGGAGGAAATAAGTTATTGGAAGGCATCTTATCTAAAGTTGACGACATTAAGATGGCAAGGCATTGGGAACGCATAAATAGTGGAGAGCATGGAGAACGAGGTTGCAGCAGAAGAACAGAATGGGGCCAGAGCAACGCGTGAGCTGGCAGGAACTGAGAGGGAGTCAACAGGAGCAGCGCGGGAGCCGGAGAGATATACGTATTGAACTGTACACACAAACCCTCTGAAAAATGGTATAAAATCGATACGTTCGATTTGCTATCAATCGATATATCAACAGATCTATCTGTGCTTGTGCGCTCCGAGATTTTCACTACCAAGAACAAGAAAGAAAAGCTCATATACACACATATACATACTACATAGGACCATTTCAATATACGCTTATTTTTGCTATGCCTGCTGCCTTTATCGTCTGCTTCCACCCCCCCGACTAACCTTCGGAAACTCAACCGGCACACGCAACCTGGCGATGCGTCTCGCCGCCGCCTCGACTTTCCCACCCTTGATGCCCCATTTCGCGAACTCGGACTCACGAGGCTTGTCGATGCGGCAGCCCAACTCGCGGAAGTATTGCGTGACAGTTGGGTTGTCGAGGCGGAGGTCGTCGCGCAGGTCCGAGGGGTCAGTGGCTAGTTCGTTGGGCGCATTGCCTCCTAGCGAGCTTGATCCGCCGTCGCGGGCGGGCGTGGGCGGGATGTGCAGTGATAGGGCGCAGATGGTCGTGTGCAGGAGCGTGAACTCCGTCCTGCTGACGAGCCCGCCCTGCGGAGCGAACTTGCGACGGATGGCGTCGATGACGGGGTCGGGTAGCTGAGACGAAGACGAAGACGACGGAGACCCAGACGAAGACAGGATCCGGCGCAGGTCCTCTCGTGGTGGAAGGCGTTTGCTGCCCGGAGGATCGGTCGCCTTTCCCCGCCGCAGACAGCGTGCGAACTCGAGCAGGATCAGGATGAAGCGCAGAATCTGCAAGTGCGTCGTGTTGCCCGACTTGACCACCGCTTCCACCCGGTGCGCCACGTACCGGGACGTCGTGGTGATGGCATTGCCGGCGGCCACTGCATCCTGCCATTCCTTCACCGGCAGCTGGCGCAGAGTCGACAGCCCGTTGGGGACGAGCACGTCGATCGGATACACGTCTGACGGGTGCGACGCCGACGTATTCGCGGGAGGAACAGGCTTCGCGGCCTGGATCTCCGCCTGGAGAGTCGCGGCCTTGGTGGATGCCTCGGCAATCGCCTCAGCTGGTATAGACGACAAAATGGCCGACTCGGCCGCATTGGCGGCGCCAGCAGGTGCATTGGACAGGAGGGCATTCTCCGCGATAGACTGCGCAGCCTTCTTGGACGCCTTCGTACCGAAGGCATGAGTCAAAGCATTGCGCTGATCCCGTATCGAGGTCTACAATCGTAGAAGTAGTTAGACGCAGTTTTCTTCACAAACACCATTTTCCAGGAGGAACCAACCGTAGCAACATCATCCTCTTCCTCCTCCTCACTAGCCGCATCCGAATCGGCGTCTCTATCCCGCTTCAACCGCCTCACGCTCCCTCTGAGGGTCATCTTCCGCACCTCCACGAACTGCCATGTCTTGCGTTCGGGGTCGACGACAGCAACGTAGTGCTTCACCTGGGAGTCGGCGTCGTCGTCGGCTTCGCGACCCAGGAAGTCGAGCTTGGGGTGTTCTGACGACTGCAGCAACAGCTCCGTCGAGACGATCCCTTTGTTCCGGCCGGACGATGATGATGATAATGAGCCTGAGCTGCGCGACTTGAGGTAGGGACGCAGATTCAATTTCTTTGGGAATTGCAAACCGGGTGTGCTGACTGCGTTGAGTTAGACGATATCGACACAATCTAAAAACAAAATAAAATAAAATAAATGACGACGAGACAAGACATGACAGAAAAAAATCATACCTAACACCGGCGCCAACTCGCTATCATCCTCAACCACACTGGCCGCCAGCGGCGGCAGATTCTGCGGCTCGAGAGCGGGCTTCTTGCTCGGCCGCTCGTGTCTGTCAGAATTTCTCTTGCGCTTCTTTTCAGCTTTGTCTGATACCATAGTTAGAAAATTTTCTTCTCTAGAACATTTAAAAAATTAAAGAAATTAATTGTCTGGCAGTGTCGGGAGGTTTGCTCGGACCTATGTAGCATCACGGCGGAGAGAAAAAAATTCCTGGAACTGATTATTGACGGAGCCTACCACACCGCCGACCGCTCCGCACCTACACTTGGCCGAGCGAGAGCAGGCCCGCCGCCCACACTTGGGCTTCGGACTTTGGGATTTTTTGTACCCCTCGTTCACAATGCAGGGTGCAGTACGGAGTACTTTTCTCAGGCTTGTAGAAAAACGATTTGAATACCACGTTAATTAGTTCTAGAAATGGGTGAAGGAATTTTTATGAGTCATGGCTCTGAAGACTTCATTTCATCGGCAAGCATCACTAGAAATAGCTATCTATCATCATAAACATCAGAGCCTTTTTTTCAAGTAACTTCCCGGACGCATCTCCATGGTTTTCCTCCCATCCCTTAAAATGAACCTCATAACAATAAGCCCACACAAAGGAAGGAGAGGAAAAAGAATTGACCAGTTTCCCCGTGTTGAACCTCCGAGGGGTAAAAAATCAAGACGCGTGACAAGAAACCCGAATCTCTTTTGAACCCCTCTTTCCAACCCCGCCAAACACCTAGGACCTCCACCATGGGAAGGAGGGAAAAAAAATCGCTATTTTCTCCCTCCTTTAAGCGAATGCTTGGATGCACACACAAAACAGCCCAGCCATAGTCGGAAACGTTTGAAATAGAGCCCGGAGGTTGGAAATGAAAAGTGCCGAACAGTGAGCTCCAGGTCTCCGACGCGCTATCCACGTAGCAAAAGGCACCGAAAGAAAGCAAGCTGGACAGTCCCAAACGGAGAAGGTAGAAAAAGAGAGTGGACGAGATGATGGTACGCTCGCACTCAATTCGTTATTTTGTCGTGTTTGATGCTCAGCGCGAGATTCGACACGGAGAAAGCTGAGATGGAGCGGTCAGGAAGTTTACTTGCTGTAGGATCGTTAGCAATAGCAATGACGACGATCACCTAAATGACAGCAGCAGAGAAAGGGAAAACATACGACCGGGCCCTCATCTTCCGCCTCTTACGCTTGAGACGTCGAACGCGCTTCTTTCTCCATTTGGCTCTCATCTTCGCAGATGGTTCGCGACTGCAAGAGAGGTCGTTAGCACAATTGATACACTTGCAACCAAGGCAATCCAGCAGTCAATGCTGGAGTAGATGCGATGCATCTGAACGGATTTGCATCTGATATCCGTTCACCAGGTGTCAAGGGGGGCAACTCACACTTCTTCGAGGATGAGGAGATGGTTGAAAGAAAGTGACAAACTGCGATGAAGCTGCGGGAGATATGTATTGTGTGCGGATGCTGACTCAGCCCCACTAAGGGTTCGCTTGCCTCAAACAGACGCTAGCCTGATACGGGAGGGTGTCACCGGTCGTGACGTCACGTGGTGCTCATCTTGACCTACGCGAACACAAACGAATCGAGCAGAAGGGTTTGCCCTGATACAGCCACAATTAAGATATCTCCTGACTTCTCTCGTATTCATTTCGTACTGTTTGTTACTTATACATCATCATATTGCGTCAATTCACTACCAAGACATGCCGATCCATGATACTGGCGTATTGTGTATAGCACTTCCTCTGCATTATACGAAGTCCTTTTTTTAGATCACCGACTTGCAGTCATTAAACCATTATATATTTAAGCGTAGACAAGACAGGCTTATCCAAAAGGAGAGATCCGAGAGAGTAATCAACACAGTACCAGCCCTAAATATCCCTCTCCGCTCGTCAATACGTATATCGATAAGTAGGAGCCAAGTCTCCTAGCAACTCTTCCTCCGTCTCCTCTCCTTGGTAGTTGCTTATGACAGCCTCTGGGTTGGTGACTGTCAGTTGACGGTCCCGTTTCCGGTTCTCCAGCCAGACGCCTAACAAGTAAGCAACGCACGAGGCGGCCGACAAGGCACAGAACGAGATGCAGATGATGTATCCGTTACGGTAGTTCGGGGCGTCTTTGGAGAGGAAGGAGTAGGTTGCGATGATACCGCCAACTAGGAGAAGAAGATGCTCAGGTTAGCAGATCTAAGTGACCTCCTCGAGTGAGAGCGACGTACTGTTTCCGAATCCAACTTGCCATGCCGTCCCGATGCTTCGTCGTTTGTGACCGCCCAGGTTCATGGCAAACCAACACACGATCACCGGCATGGCACTATAACAGCCGCTGGTCACGAGAAACAGAGCTCCGTACTCAACATGACGGTGCGCCGCGCCGTGGATGTTGAGCAGCATCGCAAACCCGGCAATTGCAACAAAGAGGGGGATCAGAGCAAAGGCAAAGCGGTGCCGCAGCCTGTCAGAGAAGAAAGCGATAAACATGGAAAATCCAAATGCGGCCGCCCATGGTGGGATCGAATACAATTGCGTGGTGATCGCTAGAGGCAGTCAGTTAGCCTTGCTAATTCATATCTTCAAAGCCAAACATACCGCCATAACCATAAGTCTTGATGATGGTGGGGGCAAAGTAAGCGTATCCTAAGCAAGTACCGGATTAGAAAAGCGTATTTCCTAGCCATGCGAGCAGTCGGATAGCTTACCATATGCAGGGACGATGAGACCAAAATACATTAAGCCGCCTACAAAAACCTTGTCTGCGTGTTGTCAGCATCTCACCAAAGAAAAAAGAGCTACCAGGTGTTCTTCTTACAGTCTTTAAAGACATCGAGGACATCTCGCCAGGTAAGAGACTGGTGGTGCGCCGATTTCCCAACATCCCTGGCCAGCCTGTCCTTGATAAACTCGCGTTCCTCCTCATTGAGCCACTTGACTTCCTCGGGGAAGTCGGGGATCACAAAGAACCAGATAAAGGAGATGACGCAGGTCAACAGGCCTTCGATGATGAAGACCCATCGCCAGCCATGGTAGCCTCGAATGCCATCCATCTTTCCAATGCCACTGGCGAGCAGACCTCCAAATGCGCCGGCCAGCGTGGTGGAGCTGAAGAAGAAACTGAAGCGCTTCTGGGCTTCGCTCCGCTTGTACCACATGCCCATCAGATAGAAACCTGCAGGAGATGTCAGTCGTCATCTGGCTGAAGCCTGCTGCAGGGAGCGACATACATCCCGGAAACATGCCCGTCTCGAAGACACCCAAGAAGAAGCGGGTTGTCATCAGCCCGCCCCAATTCTGGACCAGACCCTGGCAGATCATGACAAGCCCAAACATGAACATACAGAAGGACACTGGAGAATGCGTCAGAAAAAAAAATAATTTGTCCAGAGATCCAGAGCAATCAGGGATCACATACACCACACATGAGGCTTAAGTTTCTTCAAAAGAATATTGGACGGGATCTGGAGAAGCAGTCAACGCAAGGTTCCAGACAGGAACCGTTCATTGCCCGGGGAATATTTCCATACCTCGAAGACGATGTAAGGGACGAAGAAGATCGTCAGAGCTGTGTTATATTTCGTTCCCGTAACGATGTTGAGATCTGACTGGAGATTAAAGAGGACGGCATTACTGATGTTTACTCTGCACGCGGCACGCATTGGTCAGCGGAATTCTTCAAGAGGGTTAACTGGCCATGGGTCCAGCGTGTAGAGAAGAAGACTTTACCGGTCAAGGAAGGCAAGCAGGTAGAGGACACAAAGAACAGGCAAAATGTGCCAGTCAATCTTTGCCATCAGCCTGCGCTCTGTGGTAGTGGTGAGCTGTGGCGCGCCGTAAGATTCGACGTGTCGCTCATCTTTTTTGACATCGGCGCGTTCTGGTCCAGCTGTCAGCGCGAAATAAATCGATCAAATGGGTTTGGTTTCGAAGGTTCTGTTGAACTGAGAAGAAGTCCTCCGTTACGCACCGGAAGAACCCATGGCGGGAGAGCTTGGGATTCGCCGTATGAGGATTACTGCCACCGTCCTGACTGACTCACAAGTAGCGCGCCTGCGCGGTATAAATATAAATATATACTCCTCCAAGGGGATGCAAGCAGGGGAACGGCGACACCACTAGAAGCATCAGCAGGAGAGGAGAAAGTGCACAGCGTAACTATAGGAAGAATGAGTTGAGCAGACCGCCGGTCTTTTCTACATACAGCACAGCTGTAGCCTCTTTTTTGCGCCGCGAGATTAACTCCGAGCTTGTTGTTCAGCTCTGGCCGATGCATCCGCCAGTGCATTTCTCAATGGGTAACATCTACTCCGTAGGGGTGGGACTTGCTGTTCCTTGGAGATTCCCCCTCCCCCCCCTCCCCCGATTTCGGCATTGTATCTTTGACTATCTTTTTGGGAGCTTTGCCTCGGGACTGAGGCTGCAGGCGGAGCTTGTTTAACGACTTCTGCAGCCTGCTTACAAAGTTGACTGTTGGAGATTCGAGGGCATTAATTAATCGTCATTCCATGGCCCATGCAGATCCCAACCATGGCAGACTTGAATAATTCCTAGGTTACTTGGAAAATTCATCAGCATCAGTTGGTGCAAGGTTGCTAGGCTAGCTCCCCACAAGAAGAAAGTCGGAGGGTTACCCAAAAGTTAGGGTCCGATGGGCTCCCCCGCAAGACCCGCATCGGCCTAGGTAGGAGCTACCACAAGGATCACGGGATCACTTCTTTTCGGGTAATTACCATGAACTTGTACTGTAAAGTTTACCTGTAGAAAACTAACGAAGTTCACAAAACTCTCGAGTCGTTGACGGGGAAGGTTGGAGGTTTGGAGAGAGAAAGAAAAAAAATGGAGAGAGAAAGAAAAAAAAAGTCCTCGATGTGGCAGTCCCTGACTCTGAGCTCTGAAGACTGATTGAGCCTGGGATGAGGAGTCGCTCCGCCGCACCGGAGACGGTGATCCACTCCGAAGTGTACGGAGTACGGAGTACATATTACTCCATACTCCGGAGTAGACTGCTAACAGTGCTAAGAGTCTTAGTATGACCTGATCTGCATCTCCACGATAAGCTCATCCATCTCTGCTGGCCTTGTTACAGTCCAAGATTAAGAGAGCTGAAATAATCATCATCGTCGTCACCATCAACACCATCAACAGAGCTATTCCGTATCATGAATCCAACAAAAATCAGGTCGAATCCCGTGGGTGATCAGCATAACGAACAGAAATGGCAGCGAAGAACGCACAGCTCATGGACGATGCTTTCTCCTCGACTCTCAAGGGAGGACTGGACTGTTTTATGCTAACCAGGAGCAGAAGGGAGTCGAAAACACAATCTGTTGTTTACGACGGATCGGACAAAACTTACGACGGACGGACAGACACATGCTCCCTAGGATTCGTACCACGGGAGTTGGGTTCGATATACGAAGGTAGGACGACCTGTGAAACAGCCTGTCAGGCACGGGTCTTGACATGATCAATGGAGGCGCATAAATCACAACCTACACACATACGTCGGATATAGATCTCGTTCATGGGTCATGTCACTTCGCTTCCTGTGTACATACATGCATAAAAAAATACAAATGTCATGTCAAAAAGGAATCCAGATACAGGTTATATAACGTCCACCCCCTTGGAAAAACGGGATAGGAAAAGGACCTGAATGCGACAAGTTGAGGCACAAAATCATTCATTACAGATATTTCATCAAGCCAGCCGGGTAGATCCGAACAGGAAAGAGGAGGGAAGACCAGGCTCAAGAATCACCGCTTTGGCTGGAATTCTCCACCGCTTTCCCCCAAGCCTTCTCGAACGCTGGATCCACTGCCTCCCCGCTGGACAATGATGTAGAAGGACCGGTAGCCGAGTCGTCTTTCGACTCGGCAGATGACACAGACGGCTGGCCTAGGTCGACTAAGCTGGCCGTGTTGTCTTCTCCCGTTCTTTCATCCACATCTGCAGGCGGGGAGGAGGAGGATGTAGTTGTAGCTGTAGACGGTTTGGTCGAGTCCGGCCCAGAGGGAGGCATTCCCAGGTCGAAGTTGGAACTGTATACCACGGCAGCAAACGCTTCCAGCTCACGCACCCCCTGTTCCATGGCGACAAGGTACTCGTTGGGAGGGTTGGTGCCATTTCCGATATTATGTGCCTCGCGAGTTAGCACGGCCAAGACGGTGGCCAGCTTCGCCTTGGGAGCGGATGACCCGGGAACAATGGTCGCGCTCGATGAGAAGGACTGGGGAGCGGCTGCTTTTGTCGGCTCGGAGGTCGGGGATGACTTGAAAGCTTGGATGGCACATTTCTGGTCCACGAGCGTCGAGAAGCCTTCATTGTTCAACAAGGTCAAGATGCGAGTGAAAGAAGGAGATTCGATCAGGTCAGAAGTCTCATCCAGAAGATGCCGCAAAGTCGCTGCCGTGTGGGGCGAGGAAGGCGTCGACGCGCTCAGGACGCCGGATTCCTGCAGAACCATGTCTTCCTCTTCTTTGGGGGGGAGCAAATAAGGGAGCCATTTTGTGGCCCTACAGGTACAGTCAGCAACTATTGTTTTCCGAGATAAAAGAAAGAGAGAGAGAGAGAGAGAGAAGTAGAAGAATCTCACCTTCTTTCCTCCTCCGTAGCACCCTCCACCTTCTTGCGGACTTCCAGCGTCAGCTCAGACAACCGGTCGAACGTGATATCCTCTCTCGGGTTCAGTGATCCAAACACCTCTTCCACAGCAGCCCGGACCTTTTCCATCAAGTCCTTCCAACCTCGGTGTAAGAGCCACCAACTAAAAGTCAGATAGCGTCGATTAGTCTCGAAATCGTTTCCGAAGGCTTGTCCAATCTCATCATCATGGTCTTCCAGGCTGATGGTGGATGTATTGGCAGGCGGAGAGGCCATTGACATGACGCTCGAGACATAGTTACGGCGGCCGAGGAGATTGAGCTGGATCCGGGTGAGCAGGGTCAAGAGGGATAGAGTGTAGAGCAGGACGAAGGCTCTCGTTATCGCTGCATTATTCCAATTAGCCAGTGTCTTTGCAACATCCCATCTTGTACGTACATGTGATTTTGACTTCATTCCACAGCTGCGCTTTGCTTCGTTTCGGCCGCTGGCTGCTTCCATCGGTGGTCGAATCACCCAGTTGACTGGCATGGATGTAGCTCTCGGTTTGGAAGCTGGACAAGCTCCGACCGTCATCATCGGCCACACTGGGCGCTGTCGAACTGGGCTCTGAGCCCAGCGTACCAGAACCGCTCAGGCGAGCTAACCGTTCCGCACGCTTTCTTTGTAGCTCCTGCGTGAGATCCTCGACCGGAAGAGCCTCCAGAATGTTCTCCGCTGCCGTCGGGAGCAAGGCCAGGACCGTGAAGGTACAGTCTGCCTGATTCTGTTCAAAGCGTCGTCGTAGGCTGCATCGAATCCAACTGTCAGAGCCGAAATCCACAAGAGAACCAACATGCCGATACGTACTTCTCCCGTGCGATCCTCTCGCTGCTCATGCGCTCCCGCGCCTCGGAGATCTTGGATAGGACATACTGCCCCACGAGATAACCTGCCCCGACGACCCCAACCCCGATGGCCAGGCCTTTGCGATGGCGCCGGATCCAGCGCCTGGTAGCTCCCATCATGGTTGACGCAGCAGCGGGTGGACGACGGGCGGGTCGGCGGCTCTTATGTCATGGTAGAGTAGGGAGGATTGTAGAGAGCCCTGCTGCGACTCAAACAATCATGGGCGATAAGGAAGAGTGAGGCGAGAATTAAATTGTGAGACAGCTTGGACACCAGGACAACTGTCTGGGGAAGCTTAGCTTCCGACTCCTCGGCTAAAGCTGCAGCGTCCTGTGAAAGCTGCCCAAATGACGAAGCCGGCGGCGAGGGGTCGATCGCTGCCTTGGCGCCTAGAAGTATATACACCAGTACTAGTAGTTCAACAGTTACCCACTTAGAAAATCCATAACTCTTGAATTTTCCAGCCAAGGAGTCTGTCTTAATGAGCCAGATGCTTCTATACCATGCTTGAATCCATTGCGACAAGTCGACCTGGAAGAGGAAATGGAGTTCTCCATTAGAGTATGGGACCCAATAGGCTTCAACGCAGTTGATAATATCATCGTTCAAGAAATAGAGTCAATGACTGAGTAGGCAGTAAGGAGGATTCCTTTGAATTACGTCTCTCCATTCTCATCTCACTCATCTCCCGAATCGTTCAGCTATTCTGTTTCCTACCTCAGCACTGCTTGTATGAGAAAAGAGTCCCCAGGTGCAAGTCTTTCAAATTCAACATGCTCGAGTAACTCTTTGATCTTCTGCACTTTTATCCTGCGACAAATTTTCTACGCTCATTCTTTAAGGCTATCACTGCCGACGATGGTAAAGTAAAATGCCAGAAAAAGTGGCTCCAAGACTGCCGCAACGAAGAACAAAGAGGAATCGAGATCTTGCAACGGATAATCTTCGTGGAAGAAGAGATGACCACATGGCTGTCACAGCAGACGCCTGGATCGATTTGTGGACGGAGATTTGGGAATTACACCAACAGTACTCTCTCCATCAACAGGCATTGTCTCAGCTGTTGGCCCGAAAGCCCAAAGGGCCTTGGATTCAAGAATGGGAAGTAATGCAAAGACGCAATCATAAGGGCAAGCCTTTGCGGTGGCATCAGGAGAAAGACCTTTGTGCCAAACGGGGAGGATGCTGCGGACGAGAATGTCGATGCTGTGAGAAGGCGTTGGGGTCATATGCCTCATATCCTCAGCCCGATGCTACACCGGTCATAGTGTATATTTACGGTCACTGCACAGTTAACTGTGGGTGCTGTGTCCGGTTCAGGGGATTTCATAAACCTGATCCAGACTTAGTAAACGAAACGAAGGTGGTGGGAAGGACCGATAGGGAAAAATGAGAGGATATCTCCTGATGGCTTGCTTAGAACATCGGCAAGAATGGCTGTTAGTAAAGTACTGATAGAAGGGATCTGTTGGGATAAGAAGATTCATACTAGTCCGCTAGTAAAGTACATAAAAGACAGATGTTTTGCGTAACTGGTTTGAAGAGAAAATACAGTATATCAGTTAGGGACCTCTGCCCCTTAGCCCGATATCTCTACGTTCTTATTTATTCTCTAGGTGGCCAGCCTTGCTATATAATTGGTCCCCTATTGTCTATCGAGTTACTACTAGAAGATAGTATATTATTGCAATCGTATAATAAATTAATATAAGTATGCTTAGATAACTAGACAATGCTTGCAGATTGCTGCTTCATACCACGGGATTCTATATCTGCGGTTTCTGCATAGATTCACTTTACTAAACTTTGATATAAAGAAGGAAAAAGAGGATTGGATGCCGTTAGCGCGTAAAGAAGCATCTCTAGTCAAGATCCCCGGATTATTACTTCACTGTACTGATGACCTGCACGACATCCTTAGTTCTCCATGGCAGGGCCCCCACTACCAATGACGCCGTGAGCCCCCAAGCACGTCGGCCCCGAATCCCCAGCGTCGGGCCAGCCTTCCTTAACCTTTCCTTCCAACGCGGACGGCTCATCCGGTGGAGGGGTCCCAACAGCTGCAACCCGCCAGTCGCCCAGCTTCCTCCTCCGTATTAGTTACAACTTATCACTGCGCAACAGCTTTGCTTCCTCGTCGCCATTTCACTGCGAGTCTACGTCCACGGCCCAGCTGGCCGTTGAAATCTCAGCTGGGTCGTCCGCATCTCGCTCGAGCAAGGGATCCAGTCTGTCGAGCAGAGGTGTTCGAGCGGGAAGACAAAAAGATTACACCTCGTGCAAAGCTCAATGGCGATGGAGCCCCGCCGCTCCCCTCCAGAGTATTTTCTTGAGATCTTCGCGGACACCAACTCTGTCAAAGACGTGTTAAAAGGTTAGAAGCCTGCTTTCTTTTGTTTTGTTTTGCTTTGCTTTGCTTTCTTCCACATCGTGGCAAGAGGGAATCTGTACGGACCTGCGCCTGACCGTCAATATTAGGTGTCCTGAACCTCATCTTCTTCCACCGCTACTTCCCTTCGATTCGCCCCAGCACCGTTGACATCCTCGATCTCACGCTTCCGGCCATCAATGACGTGGAGCTGGAAACCCTCATTGACTCCCGTGTCACCTCTCTGGTTCGCCAACACCTCTCCTCCCCTTCAAACGCGTACGGAGGCAACGGCGTGCGAGGCCGTATTGCCGTCGAATTCTTCGAGAAAAAGCGCAGGCGCTCAGGACTCTGGTTCGGTGGGTTAGCCGGAAAGGGGGAAGAGGAGGTCTGCTGGGAAATCTGGACGCTGGATGTGACCATCGCGACCCCCAGAACAGAGTCCGGTACGCGTTATTACAGGCCCGAGAGTGCTACAACTTCCAACCCGTTTACTGACATACTTCTCAGAAAGGGCCAAGGTACGCAAGGCGATGGAGAACATGCTCCAGAAAGCCGCTTTAAAGATCCTCGCAGTCGTCAACAGGGACAAAGATCATATTCCACCCATCACGACCAGTGACGCGAATCCGTTCCCGTACCGGATTGTTCTCAATCCTCGCACAGACAGCTGGGGAAATCGGATCGGGCTATACTGATTGGCGGACGGTATCATCATGAGAATACACTCCGGTACTCCGGACGGGGCGTTGCGTGTGCAGTGCAAGCCGGTGACGATGGCGGCCTGAAATTCGGATGGCCTAATTACTCAGACAACAGGAGCATTAACATCGCTTCTACGAATGATACATCTCGCTCTCGAATCTGAAGCTCCAACTGTCAAGGCATCATTGTCGCAGGTCATCAACAAATATCGCTGCCGGTGCTGAATTTCAGAAGCCAAATTACAACCTAACATATCCTATCTCGCAGAAACAACATCCAAAAGACTTAGGAAACTGCACTATCCCTCATCAACCCCCTCTCTTCGCATCCAACCAAAGGAACAGACACTGTCCCAATGGAGTACTATCCCTCCAGAACCCATTTCCGTACCCATCACACTTTCCTCTACAGCTACTCCTCTATCAAAGAGAGGACAAGAGGGCGCTCTCCTAGTGGAGGAGTAGCCTATTGAGCCATTTGGCTCCCATGAACACGGAGAATCCATACACGCGCCACAATAAAAGAATCCAGGTCAAGTACATGTGGAAATTCTCAGATTCTCAACGCTGGTCTCCATGCTTCCTGGGAGCAGCTCTTAAGTCGAGTGAGGCTTCGTGGCAGCGTCAGCCTGGGCCCTGAGGTTCGCCGAGGTCGATCCGCTGATGAAGAAGCGGGAGAACAGGGGCTGGAGGAAGGAGTGGAAGAGGAGTTGAGCGCCGCTGAAAAAAAAATTTCCGTCAGACATCATTCCTGAAAGGAGTGACAGCGCTGTACATAGAACAGGACTTACTTGAACTGAGGAAGCGACATCCAGAGAACCAGGACGAACTTGAAAAGGTAGTAAAATGCTTTGTTTTGGTTAGTTTCGCTACCTGTGTCCGACTTCTCGTCACTGTCAAGGGACCAACTTACGGAACCAGTAAGGAGCGTTGATAGCGCTCTCAACGACGGCCAGGAAGGCGTACACCACCCAGTACTGTAGTTACATTGACGCATGTGATCAGTTACCCGTTCATGTCACGTGGAGCATCTAGCGGATGGACCGCCCGGATGATAATGGTATGTTGTTGTCAGGCAGGCAGATAGTTTACTTACCGTCAACCACTGTCATTCATCACAAGACACAGTCAGCAGGATTGTTCAGAAGATCAGAGGAAAGAAGGGAGGGTTTAACGAGAGTGTTATCTCTTACCTGAGTATCATCAGCCGTGCCAGTGGTGAAGAGCGCATGGAGAGAGTAGTATCCCGGGATAACGAAACCGGCGAGGTTAACCAGGAACTCGCCCGCAATGTTGAAGAAGACGAAGAAGAAGTAGATGCCGACAACACCGAGGAAGGCGTAGACCTTGGGGACGGAGGTCTGTCTCTCGAGGTTGTTGAGGATAGGGTACCGGGAGAGCTAGATGCGACATCAGAATCATCAGCATTGGAGTTTTTCAATAGCAGCAGCAATAGTAATTAATAATAACGACAATGATAGATAATGATATCGATTAGAAAAAAGAAACAGAGCAGGAAAAGAAAGAACAAACAAACCTCCTTGTCAATCTGAGCTATGTAGTGCTGTGCACGATCCTGAAAGGTGGCCATTTCGGAAAGATGTTTTCCTCAGAAAGACTTTTGAAATGTAGTCTTGTATTGTTGATAGTAAAAGGATAAAATAGAGTAAAGGAAACTGTCAACTGCAAGAAAAAAAAAAGGTTGGTAGAAATTGTAGGAAGGCAACGAAAAGGAAAAAAAATGAGATTTATTTATTATGGAAATGGAGAACGCGAAGCTGCAGCAACGTTAGCTTAGCGGTGAAGATGGATCCAAGTTCAGAAACGGAACTTGGGAGGAATGACGGAACGGCGGGAACAGTAAGTGTTCTGTTTGGTCACGTGATGGTCCATGACGTATGCTAACTTGTGTCCCCGACGACTTGCTGGTCTGGGCTGAAATCTCCGGTAACGGCCATTGGTGACGGCTACGACGGAGTCATGCATACAGTATGGAGTACTCCATACGGAGTACATGTGACAAGTCTCCATTATTAGGACTGTCAGGAAGGCAAGGTATAGTAGATCTAGTATTGCTGAGTCTACAGACCTGCGTAGCATGTAAGGAGTACTGTACGGTACTGTACAATAATACCTGTTATCTGCCTCTTTCAAACCTACAATAATAGATATATCTCAGTACAATATGTGAAATCACAGAAGGGCTTTAAAGAAGGGAGAGGGAGGGGAAGAAGAATTTGACCACTCCCTTTCGAAGATCAGGAAGCTCGAAGATCAGCTGCTCAAGCTTTACCTTAAGTACAACCTAGTTGCCTTAGGTACCTACACAAGATAGAGCAAGTTTGTTGTTGAGACATTCTTTCAGACACAATCTGATTTCAGACTAAGAACGACACTGAGTTGCACTTTCATACTCGCTGTCCATAATACATCCAACAAACATGACGTTTTGCGGTTAGAAAAGACTAAGGTCGATTCCAAACACAAAAATAATACGTAAATCTTGTCCTGATCTAGTAAAAAAAAACCCGCCGCCAATGAAAAGAAAAAGAAAATAAAACAATTCCTGGTTTTTGAATCGATCTCGGCAACTTTTGCCGTAGCCATCACCCAACACTCCGTTGCCTGCCATGGGACTCGATTAAACGCCTTTCCATATGATCAAGGGAAATACAATAGCATAGGTAACGACGTCAGAAGCCAGAAAGGGGGAAAAGATACAAGCTTTTTCGTTATCAAGAGGAAGCTTGAAACGGAGGGTTGTGTATGTACTGTATCTAGAAAAGTTCTTCAACCCCGTCGACCGAGCAGTGAGAGTGCCACTGTTTTCACTCCTCATCACTCATGGCATCTCCATTTGCTGCATTACCACCGTCTTTATTACTGTTGTGGAATGTGAGTTTCAGTTTTGGCTGTCCCGGCGCAGGAGTTCCATTGCCGGAAACAGCGGTCGTCGATACGCCGTCAGCCGTAGAGGAACCCACATCATCGAAATCAGCGAACTCAGGATGCTCCTGAGTCTGTTTCTTCAGTTCGGCAACAGCCGTGGCCTAGTACTTTGTTAGCAAATTGCATCAACTTCAAACGTATATGCAAATGCATAGCTTACCTCAATATTATTTGCATCCGAGAAGAGAACGCTTCCATCTTCGTTATAGGTCCTGGCATTTTGACAGAGGAGATGGATGTCGTCCCGGAACTCCTTGAGACTCTGATACTCTTCACGATTGATCTTCTTCTTGATCATGTCCATCGCGATCGGGTTCTGGATGATCATGTAATAGTCTGGATACTGGGACTTGGGCGGTGGCTTCATGAACGGTTCGATGATCGACCGAGTGACGGGTTCATCATCACTATCGTCCGAGTCGGGCGGAATCTCTTCCTCCAGTTCGATTAGCTTCTGGTATACATTATTCAAAATCTTTTGCAGGGTGGCCCGGTCCGCGCTGCTTAGAGTATCCACAGGCTTGGCCGGTTTGCCCTTCTTCCGTTTGGCAGGAGGAGTCTCATCGACCAGGTCATCCGCCTTGCGCTTGGGCGCGGGCCCCTTGCGGCGCTTCTTCGGCTGAGGGGTCTCTGAACTTTCACGAGATGGCTCCGGTGACGACTCAAGGCCCTGTGCCCTCCGCATACGTTTTTCTTTGTTGAGACGGCGCCGTTCAAGCTTCGCTTCCTTCCTGGCAATCGCGTCTTCGATGGTGTCATCGTCGGCGTCCACCGCCATGAGCCACTGCTCCTCCGTGAGGCCGTCGTCATACCTAGTGACCTTACGCTCGCGAGCACCGCGGCCGGCGTACTCTTCGACTTCGTTTTCGACAGGATTATCTTCCGTCAGATAGATGTCAGGAAGTTCATCCTCTCCCATGAGACGGGGCAGTGGACGACCGGGGCCGTAGGGATCATTCTTGTTTCGCTCTTGGTCAATCCGCTGGAAGATTGCCAACTCTTCCTCAGATCGAGCCATGATTTCATTAAGGTCATCATCGTCCATCTCATCTTGATCGCCAATCTGGTCAGCAGCCTCGGCTGTTTCCAAAAGCGTTCGGAGTAAGGCATCCCGCTCTTCATTCGTCGACTTGTTGTCAAACTTTCCAGCCTGAATAACCTTGCCATCCATATCCAGCTTGAACTGAGCACGTTCCAGAATCTTCTCTTCAACCGAGTTAGAGCTGATCAGACGGAGGATTCGGACTTCATTCTTTTGGCCGATACGGTGAGCACGATCTTGAGCCTGCAAATCCTGGTGAGGGTTCCAGTCGGAATCGTAAATGATGACCGTATCAGCGCTCTGCAGGTTGAGACCAAGACCACCGGCACGAGTGGAAAGCAGGAAACAGAAGTACTCGGAGTTGGGGTCGTTGAATACTTTCAGCAAGTCGGACCGGTCATCTGACTTGGTCGAACCATCCAGACGCAAGTACTTGAGTCCTCGAAAGCGTAAGAAGTCCTCCATAATGTTCATGATTTGCGTCATCTGGAAGAACATCAAAACACGATGTCCCGTGGCGCGGAACTTGGGGAGGATGCGGTCGAGGAGCTCAAATTTTCCAGCAGTGCGCCAAATCAGATCGTTGGTGGCCCTTCCGGGGTTCATTTGATCCTCAACAGGTTCAAAAACGAAGGGATGGTTGCAAAGTTTCCGGAGTTGCATAAGCATGTTGCTGAGACCCCGCATACCGGTCTTTCCACCCTTCCCATCGCTGACAACCATCTTGTTGTGAGTGACGAGTTGCTTGTAGAGCTTCGCCTGCAAGGCAGAAAAGCGACATTTGATGACCCGCTCCTGCTTGTCGGGCAGATCCTTCTCGACATCTTTCTTCAGACGTCTGAGCAAGAAGGGCCGAAGGACCTTGTGGAGACGACGGATAACGAGCAACTGCTCTTCTTCCGTCAGTTCCATCCGGTCTTGTCCACCAGTGTTGGCAAACGGAGTATTGAACCATTCGTCGAACGACTTGACCGATTTAAAGATACTCGGCAAGACGAAGTTCAGAAGCGCCCACAACTCGGGAAGGTTGTTTTGCAGCGGAGTTCCGGTCAAGATCAGACGATACCGGCTGGTATAGTATTGGGTCAACGTGCTGCTCAACTTCGACTGGGAGTTCTTCATGCGATGACCCTCGTCGACAATCATGTGCTGCCATTTCACCTTGCACAGGAGTGGACGGTCCTTGATGATGTATTCATAGGTGGTCAGAAGGACCTGAAAATTGCCGTAACGAATAGCCTGTGCCTGCTGCTTTCGGGCGTTTGGCGGGCCTTTGTAGACGATCCTGGTGACAGATGGAGCCCACTTTTCAAACTCGAGGTTCCAGTTGGTGAGTGTGCTAAGGGGCACAATGACGAGGAAAGGACCGTTGTTCTTCTTGACCTCGATGAGGTAGGTGAGTAAACTGATGGTCTGGATGGTCTTGCCCAGACCCATCTCGTCTGCCAAGATACCGTTCAGGTTGTTGTTGTAGAGTGAGATCATCCACTGGAGACCCTTCAGCTGGTACTCCTTCAACGTACCACCTACCAGGATCGAAGGCTGCTGTGTGACCTCCTCCTTGATACGGTGCGCGACGGAATAGTAATCAATCTTGCGCCCGCCACCTTCTTCGTCGTTACTGTCATACTCCGACTCATCGTCGGAATCGAACCGCTTGTCGTCTCCATATTTCTCTGCCTGAGTACGCTGCTGCTCTTTGACCGACGCAGCCAGCTGTTTGAGGAAGCCGTCGGTCTGTTTGAGCAGATGAGAAATACGAGAATCCTTAGCCTGTCCCAAGAGCTTGAGATACGTCTCCTCGTCGTTCGCCTTGAGAGCCTGGAGACGCTGCTTCGCGGTTCGCTCAACGCGCTTCTGTTCCTCACGCTCCATGTGCTGGTGGTGCTGCAACATCATTCGTCCCAGTTTCTGCATTCGGGCGCGCTGCTGGTTGGCAGCATTCTGGACTTCCACACTATGATTGAGGATTGCTTGCAGCTGATCGTACTGCTTCCTCTTCTCTCGTGTTTCTCGTGCATCGCGCTGCTGTTTCTCAAGCTTCTCGGTGATTCGGGCTTCCCGCAACGACTGCTTCTTAATGCGACGGTGATTGGAGCGATTAGCAGTCATACCCAGATTATCGTAGTGGAACATCTCATGCTGAATCTGCCGGCGAAACAGCCTTTGCTTTGGCAGCAGATTGAGCATCTTATATTCAATGAGAGCCTTGAGCTTCAGGGAATCATCAGCATTGGGAGTCTCGCTCTTGCTCATGTCCCATACGCCAAGATTGGCAGGAAGCTTGGCCAGCTCGGCCTTCCGGGTCATGATCTTATTATACAGGAGCTGTTCCCTGTCTTCACGAACTTGTTCCAGATCGATGCCAACAGGGAACAAGCTCGGTATACGCAAGCGGTTAGCTCGAATGGAATGATCGGCGTAACTGATCGTCTTCGGTAATGAATCATATGGGGACTGGAAGCTCTCGTAAAAATTTTTGGGCGGTGCTTCCTTCTCCGTCGAATCGGCGGCCTGTTCAGCACGGTTCTGGGCCGCGCTGTCAAGGACAGTCTCTGCGGTCGCATTATTGTCCGCAGGAGTAGTCGATTGGGGTTTCTTAGCACCAAACAGCTGTTGCTGGATTTTAGGTGGGATGGCCACATTCTTGGACAGCATCTTGAATGCGACAATCTGGGTTCTCAGTGTGGCCAGCTGCTCGGGCGAGAAGTTCCCTGTAGGCGCCGGGGTACCCTTCTGAGCAGGCGCCGAAGGTGGCTGCCCCGAAGGCGCCGACTGACTTCCACTGGCTGTTGCATTTGGCTCTTGAGTCGCACTCGTGGCGGAGGCGACTGAGCCACTTCGGCCTAAATGAGTTGCGAACAGGACGTCAGTCAAGAAACGAAAAACATATCAATATTATTTCCAGGTGCGAGAGCACTTACCATTGACGCCATTGGGACCAGCATCAGCGGCCGAGCCATTCAGCTGCTGCAACTGCTGTTGACGTTGCTGCGCCTGAAGCTGTTGTTGCGCAAACTGTCGTTGTTTCTGGTAAACCTGCTGGCGTTGGACAGCGGAGAGAAGGTTATGGGCCTTGAGGTACTCCGGGTCGTCATGGCGCACGCCCTGTTCTTGCATCTGGCGAAATTTCTGAAGCCATGTTAGCGCATGTCATCCGTCGTGAGAATGTACTCTGCGACGTGTCGAGAATGATGAGGATGACAGGAGAGGGTGGGGAGGGGTTTTGAGGGCTGACAGTCTTCTGGGTGGAGGGAGGCTGGTTGAAAGGGAACGGAAAGTACTCACCTGGTAGACCTCTTGGACGTGCTGCTGGGTCAAGTTTGGCGGCAAGCTCATGTTGCCAGTTCCCATATTGGGGACCGACTGGATCGAAGCCATCGTCTAGCGTGAGCTTGCCTTATTTCTTTCTATTCATAGGCGGGGAGAACGCCGAGACTCGAGTGAATCGCGGTAACCGTTACTGGGGAGATGATGGGAACACGCGTCAGGTGAGCTCAACGGCGTGAGCTCGTCGCGCTGTGATGGAGAGGTTACGCGCACTTCGATTGATATGGCGGTATGGAGCGCTCCCTCTAAAGATGGATGCGACACGCAGCGACGCTGGATTTGATGCTTGGCAGATGGAAGGCCCGTGATCGCCGGGTCGGGGGAGTGGAGGTGACACAGGGGAACAGGTGGCGATGAGGGTGACCAGCGAAATCGCGATGAAGAGCGATGGCGGTCGGGCCAGAGGGCCCCAAGAAGAAAGTGTCGCGTTGGGAGGGCGCGTTGAAAGCTTGGACGGATGAAATGGGGATGGAGGGAGAAGGCTTTCGCGACTCTCCGTGGTGGTCGGTGAACCTGGCTGTGCCTGTACGAGAGGGAAGGAAGGCGGCGAGACGTTGAAAGAAGATTTGGCGCTATGCACGTGCCTTATTCTTCTGCTGACTCAGCAGACCCTCCAGGCAGTGGCGGCATGCAGCGATTCGGATTCTGATTGGGCGGCGAACCCGTGACCAGAAGAGAGCGCGCGCCAGGCACCTAATTTACACACCTCAGGTATCTAACGAGGCAGATCCTTCATCAAGGCCTGTTCTTCTCCAGGTCTAATGCATCGTGATCCACTGCTATTTCTGTTTGTGGTCTGTTCTATATAGCCACTCAGCTCCCTCCCAGAAGAGATAAGGCCATGGCTTACCTAGTCTAACCAGCAATATCCTCCTAGCCATTTACCTTATCTGCTACACGGATATCCACCTCCATAAGGACATTCTCCCTATCCACCGCCGCTAGGTTACTATCCTCTATAGCAACAGGGTTCTTACAGTCACCTTCCTGCTCCCCCGGCTCCCCTGGCTCCCCTGGCTCCAGACAGTGGTCCACCCTCTTCAGACTATCCATATGCACACCATCTTTTTTTTTTTTTGCAACAACCAGATGACTTAGCACCTGTTTTTATCCACCAAATTTATGACGTCTGCCCACGCCTGTTAGCAAGGGTATACAGACTGGCAAATGGTTATATTAGCAAGGGATATATGTACATTAGTGATGGAGGTACCTATTAGTGAGGGAGACGCATATTAGTAAAGGATATTGTGAGAATTATGGAAAAATATAGGTAGGGACTCCGCCTGAAAAGCAGACCTTATAAAGAGGAAAAGTTCCTCTAAGATAAACATTTCTATTTTCTGCTACATTACACCTACAGCTGAGAGCTAAACATAAGATCATAACTAGGGTAAGACCATACAGAAAACCATAACCTCCATTGCGCAACCATCAGCATCTTACGCAGACAAAGACACCAAAACAAAAGCCAAATGATGGACCAGCCACAGCATTATTGTTTATAAAAATACGTAAATGCGAAAGGCTCAACCTGTCGCGTTATGGAGCTACTCACGCATCGTAAGTCCCAACCAGGTTTCTTTTTGGCGGGATAGGAGGCGGCGGTTTCTTTGCACGAGAGGGAATAGGTGGCGGCGGAGCTTTCTTGCCTACACTGACACTGTTTACCGTAGTAGAACTTGGGGTTCGCGAGAAGGCACTGCCTTGAGAAGTCGCAGGAGAGGCTGATCTCTCATCATACGGGCTGCCAGAATCATCTGGCGTGTCAACAATGCTGACTGGTCGAAGGGAGGTGCGAGCTGTTCGAATCGAGAGAGTCTCGCTGGAAATACGACTTGACACTTGGGACGTAGCGGGCGACGGATCCCCCCGTATCTGGGTAGGTCCTTCGAAGGTGGGGGCCCTGTTAAGGATAGGTCGCTGGAAACTCGAATCGGAGGAGAATTCTCTAGAGTGCGCAGTATTCGATCGAGGACGACCAGCACGGCGTCCATTGGGTGTCTGCGCTTGAGATTGACTACTTCTTTTTACATCAATATCAGAAAGCCTTTCCATAAGCTTTTCTCAGAGGTACTCACGCTGCGGGCCAGTCCTTCTTCAGCTGAAGAAGGACTTCGCGACATCTCTCGTGGAAATTCAGCTCCGCGTCCAAGAATGCCGTAAGGTCGGCGATGCTGTCGACCTCTGCATCCTTGATATCCTGCATTCGACGGTAAACGTCTTCGTTCGCCTCTTCATATTTCGCCTTCTGAGATCTGAATTCCTCCTCCACTCGGAAATCTTCCTTCTTTGCTTTCTGCATTTTCGCCAAAGCAGCATCGTAGGCAAGGCGGCGGTTCTCGAGCTTCTTGCGGGCAGCCTTGAGGAAGGAAACAAAATTTAGGTCAGATATCTGCCAATTAAGTCGAAAAGGCGGATCCCATACCTGATAGTCCTTCATTTGAGCGAGAGATCGTTCTAACGACTCAAGCCAGCTTGATGTCGCCTGCACAATGTAGCTCTCTTGCATCCGTGCCAGACGTTCGTGCGTCCTTCCACACACTGATTGGATGATGAGCATCTAGAATATTCAGGTAAGCTGGGTGCTGTGGCCGATGCTTACATATCAGGCATTGTCCAAATTCCGAATTCGAGTCAAAATCTTCTCCATGGTTGACCATACAGCTGCCCAGGTGGGCAATAGGAAGGGTTTTCTCCTTATCGTCTCCCTCGCTGCGCTTCGATATGGCTTTTATATATGCGGTCATGGATTTATGCAATCGTTCCATCCCTTGACAAATGTCAATCTTGGTTGAAGCAGGACAAGAATCATCTCTCTCTCACCTTCATGTCGGAGGTTCATTTCCGCCTCCAAGGCTTTGAAATCCTCCGACAGATTTGTCTTGGCTTCTCCGCCCATCCTCTCCCCTGCCCATTGCTTGAAACGATCGAGTTTCCTATTCATGTTGTTGATTTGGACGTGGATTGTTTTCGCGGAAATGGGCCTTTGCCGCAACACAGACCTTGTGCGCGGCCTTAAGAATGAAGTAATAGTTGCGAGCTTTGGAGCGCCCCAGAATAGACAAAATTCGATAAGAATGGAAAGTTCTCAAGAGCTCGTCACCATTGGAAATCTCGGCGGCAATAGTATGGGGAAAGAGGGTTTCAAGCCTTGAGTCAAGATTGTGACTTGGAGGGCGATTACAAAATTAATGATAAAAAAAGAACCAAGATGGCGTCTGTTTCCGGGGGGCCGGACTCTCAAAGGAATGAGGAGCGGCACGCTGCCCACGTTTGACAGACAAGACAAGCAACCCCAATCAGAAAATAATCTGGAGGGGGTTGGGAAAGAGTTCGAGGAGGCGCCACACAAGCTCTGGAGAGCTCGTAGCCGCCATCCAAAGTCCCTTCCTCGGCGGCAAGCCAGACTCTTATTATTCAGACAAGATCCCTACCACTCCGTACGGAGCAGTCTTCAATACCGTGGATACCTAGGCCCAGTCGGATCGATCGAGGACAGTGGGTTGACAGGCAAGCCAGCGAGGCTCAGCAGTTTCTCTTTTCACGCCAGTACCTTTGACCCTAGGATTTCCACCAAGCGCTAAGTCGCAGGAGACTTGTGATAGGTGAGTCAAAACCCTTGTTACCCCAACACAGTCATCCTTCTGCCTCTTGCAAGGATGCGCGGCAGCTGGAGTCGCACAGTCAGATCACTCCACCAGTCTGGGCCGGTGGCGGGCGACATGACACCATGGTGCGCGACACGCGTTCCCTGTCCCGCAGTGGATCTCTCGGACACAGCCTTCACTGCTTCAGGCTGGAAGACTTGGTATCGTCCACACCCCTCAGAATCTATCCCTTAGCGTAAGTCCGTAATATGTCGATCTATATTCAGCAAATAATCCCAATGGTAAATCACCCAATTGTGGGAACCCTGAGTAATAATGGAAAGGGGACTTTTGATGTGACTAGCTTAGTCAGCGCGGATTGCAAAAATAGGTAATATGGGCGGAAGCCCGCTGGAAAGTAGATTATAAAAAGTATATGGTAGGTACCTAGGTTTGGGGTCCAGAAGTCCCGTTATTTTCTCTTCAAAAAAGTTCGAGGAGCATGTCTTTTTGTATGAAACATGGTTATATTACAGAGCCCAAGGTTGCTCTATCCGGATTGAATTCGACTCAGACAGCCACTTTGTTATCTTATCGCCTTTTCGTAGTTAGATAAGCTTACTGTAGGTCAGCTATTTTCTTTAGTGAGGGTAATCACTACGTAGATACTTCTACGAGCATTACCTTTTCTTCTTCATTTTTGACCCCCTTTTTTTTCAGACTTTGGTTGCAGCATTACTTGTCAGAGGCTAGCCAATGCTAGTGAATTGGCTAGCGAAACTGGGACTGTACAAACATTAAACGACGTAGTACTCCGATGTTGTCCTGAGAAAATACCCGGAGTAAAGGACTGTCCAGAATCTAAATTTAATGAACAGATTGTACATGCATGCTGAATATTAGCCCTACTCCTGGATAATTACAAGTAATCAGTTCCCAAGAAACTACTCATCTTATACGGAGCCTGTTTGAGGAATGTCCCTCAACAAGCCGTCCGCGGGATCAGAGCCCAGTTCTCCAGCATTGAGTTGCTCCCTGGCCATCATGGCATCAAATTTATCCCAGTCGATGAGATCATCCAGAGAGACATCGTTCTCTGGGAGAACTGCAGCGTCCAGCCGAGACTGCCAAAGACCAACCAGCTGATTGGAGTCATCAAACTCAAGCGGAGGTGTTGGATCATCGTTTTCCACCCCCTCACGACCAATCTCCCCTCCATTGTTCTTTTCTTCCCGTATAGTTCGAGCATACTGCCCAGGCGTGATGCCGGCGATTTTCTTAAATACCCGATGGAAGTGGCTCGGGGTGAGGTTCGCCTCCGCTGCCAGCTCTTGTAGTTTAGGTCTCTGGCCCGATGAGACGGCGGCAGCGATAGTGTCGCGTGCTCGTTGGACCACTCGAACCTGGGGATCGTCCCTCACATGGAGGTGAGGAGTACAGCGCTTGCACGGACGGAACCCCGCTGCTTCCGCCTGCGCCGGAGTGTCAAAGAACTCGATATTTGCACGACGGGCGAGGCGTGCCGGGCACGAGGGGCGGCAGTATATACGTGTTGACCGAACTGCGTACACAAAGGTATTGGCTGAAGCATCTCGAGTGGTCACTGCCCGCCAGCGTGCTGCCGCGGAGGTCGAGGTGGAAGCATGGCATGGCGCAAGAGGGAGATAGGAACGGGCATGGTTTCGAATCGTGGGATTCTGTATAACTGTCATCTGCGCATCGATGACATTGTTGATTCCGCAACAGTATTTAATTGAATGCAGAAAAAAAAAAGGGCTGTTACGGAGTACTCTTAGAATGCAGGTCAGATGGGAGAATCCAGAGGCTTATACATCAACATGAGAGCCCGTTCTGGCCTCTCCGCGGCGTCTCTGATTGGTCACTTTGAGAGCAGTCATACGCCACATACCATAGAAGGCAACTTTGAAAGAATTCCTTTGCGCGACAATCATTAATATTCATTAATTAGTGAGATGTGTACTAACTACGATGTTAGCCCCCTATATGTGCGGGATCCAACCCGGATATGACGAATATGAGCCAGGATCTGGACTGGATCCTATATAAAATGGTAGAAACAACTGAAGTCGGAAATCAGAGTTCATAGTATTTGTGTCTCCCTAAAGATAAGGAAAGTAGCTCAATCTGAATGAAAGTATTATTTGAGTGCTTTAACGATTGCAATATCCACTATCACTATCACAATGGCCGCAAGAATAACAGCCACTGTATGGGGTAGTTAAAATCAGAGATTTAAACTTCGACCCTTCTATCGGACGTTCGTGACCAGTCTGAATCGCCATAGAACGCACTTATAAAACTTACAACATCTATGGGAGCTCTCTCTGGCAGTGGTTCATCTGGAGGCCGTGGCGCTTCACGAAAATATATGACTCGGAGTTGATGGCATTTTGATTTGCCATGTCGGGCCCGTTTCGACATCTGATAATTGTCCTGGTCCCTGGCATAAGCAAAATTAAAAATATCAAGCACTTCGCTAGCATCAAATGGATAATACTTTGGAATTCTCTGTACTCAGTAGGGACATGATGTTGATCACGTGACGACATGAAGGCTCGAGACAACTTGCCGCTTTCTACGGAGTACTCCGTATTAAGGTTATTTAATTGGCTCGCTTAACAGGTGCCAGTGAATCACCTACGCACGGACCACTAAGCCAAAGGCATAAATATCTCCCATCCCCCCAGCTCTTTTGATTTTTTTCT